>NC_092342.1:235955000-236255000 GCF_046630445.1 Rutidosis leptorrhynchoides | reverse complement strand
CTCGTTCTCTGCTCGATCGATCACCCTTTTTTTTATATTCAATCTCTTTCTCTCTCGTATGTATAACATAAATATAAATATATAATTTTAATTTTAATTTTAATTTTAATAATAATGTAATTTTAAGTTATTGTAATGATTAATTACGGGTTTTTAGTCAGAACTCTGTCCGTGTAACGCTACGCGATTAATCATCACTGTAAGCTATGTTCTTCCTTTTTAATTTAATGTCTCGTAACTAAGTTATTATTATGCTTATTTAAAACGAAGTAATCATGATGTTGGGCTAATTACTAAAATTGGGTAATTGGGCTTTGTACCATAATTGGGGTTTGGACAAAAGAACGACACTTGTGGAAATTGGACTATTGACTATTAATAGATGGGGGGTATTGTCTAATTGAGTGACAACTCATTGGAGTCTGTCGAACCTATCTTCAAATTAATTAACCTAATAATTAATAATGATTATGGTTGTCCTATTTAGTGACGTTCATATGGAATCTGTTATAATCATTTAATTAATCAATTGGGTTGGGTAATTGATTATTCATTCTGATCAAGTGGATGAATTAATATTCATAAACTAATTAAAACAGGGGTGGATTACATACAGTGATAACTGGTGTAATTGTTGACAGAAGTGATAACTGCGTCACAGTTTAAATCCTTAATTAGTTGGAATATTTGACTTCGGGTATAAGGGTAATTTGACGAGGACACTCGCACTTTATATTTATGACCGATGGACTATTATGGACAAAAACCAGATAGGTATCAAATAAACCAGGGCAAAGGACAATTAACCCGAGTAACAATTAATTAAAATCAAAACGTCAAACATCATGATTACGGAAGTTTAAATAAGCATAATCCTTTTATTTCATATTCTATCGCAATTTTATTTATTGATCGTCATTTATTTATTTTACGCACTTTAATTATTGTCATTTATCTTTACGCTTAAAAATATAAAATCGACAAACCGGTCATTAAACGGTAAAAACCCCCCTTTTATAATAATATTACTACTTATATATATATATATATATATATTTACATAAATATAGTTTTATAAAAATATAGTACGTAATCACTAGCTCCCTGTGGAACGAACCGGACTTACTAAAAACTACACTACTCTACGATTAGGTACACTGCCTATAGTGTTGTAGCAAGGTTTAGATATATCCCATCCGTAAATTAATAAAACTTGTGTCATATTTTGTAGTATTTCCTAGTAAAAATAATACTATTTCGTACCCTCACGCTACATCATCAAGTTTTTGGCGCCGCTGCCGGGGAGCGCTAAAACGCTATATTTTTAATTATAATAATATTGAAATAAAATATAATAATATAATAATATTGAAATAGAATATAATAATATAATAATATTGAAATAGAATATAATAATATAATAATATTTTAGAATCAAAATGATACGTAAAGTTTTAAAAAGTCGTATTTATTAAATACTTCAGGGGTATATTATGTAACTTGTAATTAATAATTTCTATCATGTCGTTTTCATGTGAATAGTAAATTAATTAATTTCTTTTCATTTACTATTCATGAATAGTAAATGAATTAAAAAAAAAAGTTTTGAAAAAAAAATAATAATTATAAAAAAATTATTAATTTGTAAAAAAAATCGTTTTTAAAAAAAAAATTTTGTAAAAAAAAAATTCGTTTTTTTTTAAAAAAAAAATTCGTTTTTTTTATAAAAAAAATTAAAAAAAAAATTAAAAAAAAAATTTTTTTGAAAATAATAAATAATAATTTTTTTTTTTAAGTTTTATTACCTTTAGATTTTTAGACTATAGTTACAATTTTTAGTATTAAGTTTAGTTTTGCATAGTTATTTTTATTTCTAGAATTTTTAGGTTTGCCGTAAAATCCCTTAAGTGCTTATTCCTTAGACTAAGATTTAGGTGCTTTAGAATTTTGCGACGCCGTTTTTCGCGCTACTTTCTTATTTTTATTTTTCGACGCCTATTTTTCGACCTTTTATTTTTCGACATTTTTCGACGCGCAATCTATTTTTTTCTTATTTCTCGCCATTCTAGTTTTTAGGACTTAGAATTTTTTCTACTTCTTCTCTAAATTTCTTTAAATTACGAAAATTTATTTTAAGTGGTTAAATTGATAGACATCAAAATTTTCTGGTTCGTAGTAATAGTTGGATTTGTACGTGGACCGGGTTATTGGAGCCAAACAGTACTCAATTATATTGAGACCAAACGAATCCTGCCCCTCTGCTGCATCTTTTGGCTATTCGAAACGTGGGCAAAATCAGAAAAGTCTATTGATTGGATAACTTATTATAATTTTTCTTTCCTTTTAAAAACTAATAGGATATTCAGTGAATGCACCGAGCAAGACGTTCACCACCTTTTGTACGTTCACCACCTGTAACTAGATCAAGACATTTAGCAAATATAACCGCCGTTGATTTTTCTTTAGAATCGTCATCCAGTCGACCAAGTACTTCAGTTCAAATTTCCGATAATCCATTTTTTGAACCCAACCTCACAATTGAGAATCCAGAGAATATTCAGGAACGGTTCGTAGATCCTGAACCACTAAACTTTCCTCCGGAGCCACCAATCATTCAAACAGAGATTGTTGAGGAACGAACCATTAAATCAGAATCATCTAGTGATACCGATTCAACGAATTCAATTATGGAAGTAACGGAACCTCTAAGTATGGAAGATCGAATGAGAGCTAAACGCACGGGCCAAGGTCACGCCATTATTAAGCCAGAAGTTAATGCGCCAGATTATGAAATCAAAGGACAAATTCTACACATGGTAACTAACCAATGCCAATTCAGTGGTGCACCGAATGAAGATCCTAACGAACACCTTCGTACGTTTAAAAGAATTTGTACACTATTCAAAATCCGAGAAGTGGAAGATGAGCAGATCTATCTCATGTTGTTTCCCTGGACTTTAAAGGGAGAAGCCAAAGATTGGTTAGAATCGTTACCTGAAGGGGCGATTGACACATGGGATGTCTTAGTTGAAAAATTTCTTCAAAGATTCTTTCCGGCATCTAAAGCCGTGAGACTTCAAGGAGAAATTGTTACGTTCACACAAAAGCCAAATGAAACATTATATGAGGCGTGGACAAGATTCGGAAGGATGTTGAGAGGATGTCCTCAACACGGTTTAGACACTTATCAAATAGTACAAATATTCTACCAAGGTGTCAACGTTGCTACAAGAAAAGACATCGACATAACAGCTGGTGGTTCCATTATGAAAAAAACCGCAACTGAAGCTTACAAAATTATTGATAACACTGCTTCCCACTCTCATGAGTGGCATCAAGAAAAAGATATCTTTCGATCATCTAAAGCGGCTAGAGCCAATTCTAGCCATGACTTTGATTCCGTTTCCGCAAAAATAGATGCTTTTGAAAGACGAATGGAAAAGATGAATAAAGATATTCACGCAATACGAATCAGTTGTGAGCAATGCGGTGGACCACACTTATTGAAAGATTGTCACATTGAACTAACGATGGAACAACGTGAGAATGTTTCCTATATGAACCAAAGGCCGGGAAATAATTATCAAAATAATTATCAACCGCCAAGGCTAAACTTCAATCGAAATCAAAACATTCTTTATAATCCAAATGGACCAAACAATAATTCGTACAACCAACAAGGTCCGAATAACCAACCGACTCAAACCAACACTTTCAATCAACAAAGACCTGGCTTGTATAAACCACCACAACAAACCGAAGAGAAAAGGCCAAATCTAGAAGAAATAATGGCAAAGCTAATGGAATCTCAAACACAATTTATTACATCTCAAACCCAAACGAACGAGAGGTTTGATCAGTCATTAAGAACTCAACAAGCTTCCATTTTGAATCTAGAAAAACACGTAGGTACTCTTGCTAGCATGATGAGTGAGAGGGAACAAGGAAAGCTACCGAGTAATACTGAAGTAAATCCTCGGAAAGAGAATGTTAATATGGTTTCAACAAATTCTGAAAAACCAGCTCCGGAAGATGGGAAGGTTTTAGATGAGAGTAAAAATGAAGAAGTTACACCACCACCACCAGAGTATGTAAAGCCAGTGGTGGCACCATATAAACCACCCATCCCGTTTCCAAGAAAAGGAGTTGAGTATGAGCAAGTAATAGGTAATAAAGTTTGTGATACCTCTGGAAAGAAGAAGAAGAAGAATAAAAAAGTGCAAGAAACAAAAACAGTAGAAGTAAACCCGGTGAAGACAGTTCCACCAAAACCTCTACCTAGGGTAGGTGATCCGGGTGAATTTATTGTTTCTTGTCTACTTAGTGATTGTGTCATGTATGATGCACTAGCAGATTTAGGTGCGAGTGTAAGTGTTATGCCTCTTTCCTTATATAAGAGATTAGGTGTAGGTGAGTTAACTCCAACGGATATGAGTGTTCGACTCTTTGATCAAACCATTAAGCACCCAGTTGGAATTGCTGACAACCTACCCATTCAAGTAGGTAATTTAACCTTTCTAGTCGAATTTATTGTCATTGACATAGAAGAGGACCCAAACGTTCCTCTAATTTTAGGTCGACCATTCTTTGCGTCCACCGGGGCGTTATTTGATGTAGGAAATGGAAGAATGACACTTAAAAGTGGTGACAAATCAATCACCTTTATGATTCGAAAGTCTAAATCTCCACCAACCAAAACCATTGAACCAATAAAAATGATTGGTAATAACCATGTTGTTTTATCAACTCCAGCGGTAGTGCTAAACACTAATGAAACGCCTAAGTGTGGGGAAAATGAAGTAACACCTAATGATGACTTGATAATAAAGAACCCCGTTGTTGATACGAAATTAGATGACCCCGTTATTAACAGTTCAATGAAGAAACTTTTTAAACGGGTTATTGATGCTAAAAGTAAGGGGAACTTTAAGTTATGTAACCGATTAGTATCCAATCTGTCGCCTAAAGAAAAGGCGAAACTAGTTGAAATTGTGGATATTACGGGAGAAGCTAGTCAATGGCTTAAAGAAAAAGTCACAGATATGCAAGTTGATTATGGACCAAGAGAAATTGACGATGAAGTTAATCACAATTTCGACACCACAGCTACCTAAGTGTGGGGAGATTCAAATGTTCTAAAAAGAAAATGCTATCTAGAGTTAGTTGTTCTGTTCTCGTGTAGTTCCGAGAATGGAATCCGATTGGTCTTTTCCGCTAGCAGACACTAAAGAACTAGTTTTCTCCCCCCATTCTGATTTTTTTTTTATTTTGTAGGTTTTATATGAAATTAATATGCTTTTTAAATTTAAGTTTTGTGTGAATTTAAAAACAAAATTTACTTTATTTCATTAAGTAAAAAAATGATTTCTAAAATTCGTCGTGAGTTGAAGATTAGGTAGTTGAGCCGAAATTGCTTTACCCGAGGGCGGGACGAAAAATTTTGTTATCATTATTGATTTAAAGTATGCCAAAAAAAATACTATGTTTTATAAATTTTTGAACGTGGGGTTATATACCAAACTTCAAAAATATGTATATGTATGTTTGTATTTTATTATGTACAAAATAGGGTAAAACAATGTACTTTCAAAGACTGTCATTAAGTTCAGCAAAAACTACTAATTTTGATAACAAGACGCAAAATAACAAATGTGATATAACAAATGAAGGAATGAACGATGAGGCGCCATCAATCATTCAACGAGCTTGGTAATTACAAATTGGGTATTTTTAAACACTTTTCTACGCTAATCACCCTCATGAATTTATAATTATAGTCTGATTTCATGCAAATGAGGGCATTGCATGATCTCAAGTGTGGGGAAGGGTTATAAATTCTCTCGGGTTTACACTTGGTTTAATTGCCAAATTTTGTGAAAATTTGAAAAATTTTCAACTAAATGAATTTAAAATCATGTTTATACATATTTATGAACGATGAAAACTAGGTGTTAATACCGAAATTATCGTTACCTCGAAAAGGACATAAATTAAGAAACGAGCCAAAACGCTAGAATTCATTTAAAATGGAATAGAAGAAAATAAAAAGGCAAAGAAAGAAATTAAGTGTGGGGAGAATGTACCAAGTTATTCAATTGAAAACTATCTATCACATGTTCTGTAAAGATATTGCAGGTACTTTTGCTTTGGACGATACTAATCAGTTTTACCCGGTTTACTGTAATACATTTGAAAGAAAGATGGATCTACACGATGAATCAATTCCATCATTAAAAGGAAGTAAAGTCTTCCGAAAAAGACACACGCTTCTTGATTTAGGTCAAGAAGTTGTCGTCTAGACCAGCTGTAGGTTGACGAAAAATCTAGAAAAGTCATCTCTAAAATCAGCAGGAAATCCACGGACCTCAGCATCAAACAGGGTCGCCAAGTGGTCAGATTTATCCTAACCATGAGAAGGATTTATCTCGTACAATGGGGAGGCACCGTGCAAATTAGCTTGATAAGACTAATGAATCAGATCCCCAGAAAAGGATAATCTCCTTAAAGATTAAAAATCAGCTTTTAAGACTGATAATACTCAATCCTAGAGATTGACCTTAAAGATTGAGAATTCAAACTCATGGAATTCGATGATATCTAAACTCGAGCTTGAACGAGAAAATATTTTGATCAAAAATACAAACCGATTTGTTTTCTGAAAAACCATTTTCAATGCGTTCATTACCATTGAACGTAAAATCCTAGAAATTCACCTGGAATTCATTAGGTCACCTGAACCAAATCGGGTGTCAACCGTAAGAACGGTGGTTGCATAGCATGGTCAGAGACAGGACTTTGTGCCAGACCGAAAAATCATAGGATGATCTTTACTATCGCTCCTACCAAGGATAGTTCTAGCATCTGACACGTTAAAAGACCATAATCATCTGCATGTCACGGGACATTGCCTTAACAGTTTCTTGTTCATCGCTTTCCTTTACAACCGGACGGTAGTTTACCGAAAGGTAATATACGGAACAAGTAAACTGGATGTGTGCTTTCCGATACCGGGATAGCAGTGGATTACACGAGCCTAAAAGTTTTAGCCAAAATAATGATCCACAAATATATTTTGCAACACCAATGATGGATCAAATCAGAAAACTTGTCTAGGGTAAAATCTAGCTTGAATTTTCAAAAGATTAAATGTTTTCATAAAGATCCAATTTCCTTAAAGGATCTAAATTTTTATAGTCATGTGGGACTGTAAACTGCCTTTCAAATGTGCACTTTTCTTTGGAAACCGAAAGTAAATCGGCTATTTGATTGCAAGTGTCGTTGACCTAAACCCAAGGCAACTGTGGATGACACACCTACCTTTAACCATCATTACTGTCATTGTTTATACCGCTATATCAAAATCACTGATGTACAAAATGTGATGAATAAAAAAGTGATTCATGTATGTTTTTATTTCAAGTTCTGTATTGCTTGAGGACAAGCAACGCTCAAGTGTGGGGATATTTGATAGTGTTCCAAATGAACATATATTTAGTAGCAATATCGTTCCAATATGTAAAGTTTTTAAATGTAATTTCCTTATTTTTAGTTGTAATAGTTAAATAAATAAGTGCGAAGACGAAAGACGCAAATCGCTCGAAAATGAAGATTTAAAGACAAAAACGAAGATTTGAAAGACCAAAACGTCCAAAAAGCTCAAATGTACAAGATACAATTCAAAAGGTTCAATTTATTGATGAAGAACGTCTAAAAATGACAAGAGTACAAGTTACAAAACGCAAAGTACACGATATAAAATTGTACGAAAGGACGTTCGAAAATCCGGAACCGGGACATGAACCAACTCTCAACGCTCGACGCAACGGTGTAAAAATTACGAGTCAACTATGCACAAGAATAAAATATAATATTTAAATAATTCATAATAAGAATAATATTAAATAATAAAAAGTTGTTAATTGAGCATAGTTCAGGGGTCATAAATGAAAATTCAAATCTATATTTCGCCTATAAAAAAGGCCTCGTTCTCTGCTCGATCGATCGCCCTTTTTTTTATATTCAATCTCTTTCTCTCTCGTATGTATAACATAAATATAAATATATAATTTTAATTTTAATTTTAATTTTAATAATAATGTAATTTTAAGTTATTGTAATGATTAATTACGGGTTTTTAGTCAGAACTCTGTCCGTGTAACGCTACGCGATTAATCATCACTGTAAGCTATGTTCTTCCTTTTTAATTTAATATCTCGTAACTAAGTTATTATTATGCTTATTTAAAACGAAGTAATCATGATGTTGGGCTAATTACTAAAATTGGGTAATTGGGCTTTGTACCATAATTGGGGTTTGGACAAAAGAACGACACTTGTGGAAATTGGACTATTGACTATTAATAGATGGGGGGTATTGTCTAATTGAGTGACAACTCATTGGAGTCTGTCGAACCTATCTTCAAATTAATTAACCTAATAATTAATAATGATTATGGTTGTCCTATTTAGTGACGTTCATATGGAATCTGTTATAATCATTTAATTAATCAATTGGGTTGGGTAATTGATTATTCATTCTGATCAAGTGGATGAATTAATATTCATAAACTAATTAAAACAGGGGTGGATTACATACAGTGATAACTGGTGTAATTGTTGACAGAAGTGATAACTGTGTCACAGTTTAAATCCTTAATTAGTTGGAATATTTGACTTCGGGTATAAGGGTAATTTGACGAGGACACTCGCACTTTATATTTATGACCGATGGACTATTATGGACAAAAACCATATAGGTATCAAATAAACCAGGGCAAAGGACAATTAACCCGAGTAACAATTAATTAAAATCAAAACGTCAAACATCATGATTACGGAAGTTTAAATAAGCATAATCCTTTTATTTCATATTCTATCGCAATTTTATTTATTGATCGTCATTTATTTATTTTACGCACTTTAATTATTGTCATTTATCTTTACGCTTAAAAATATAAAATCGACAAACCGGTCATTAAACGGTAAAAACCCCCCCTTTTATAATAATATTACTACTTATATATATATATATTTACATAAATATAGTTTTATAAAAATATAGTACGTAATCACTAGCTCCCTGTGGAACGAACCGGACTTACTAAAAACTACACTACTCTACGATTAGGTACACTGCCTATAGTGTTGTAGCAAGGTTTAGGTATATCCCATCTGTAAATTAATAAAACTTGTGTCATATTTTGTAGTATTTCCTAGTAAAAATAATACTATTTCGTACCCTCACGCTACATCATCAGTTATCAACACAAAGCAAGAGATTTCCAATCTCCCACTTAACCTTGCATCCAAATGCTACTTGTGTTCTTCAAGTCTTCATTCATCATCTTGTATCTTCATTTTACAAAATATGTATCCTAATACATTTTTCTAGAAAATGAAAATACAACCTAATCTATTTTACATACCAAATATAAAATAAAATTACATAGCCTTATGAATGAATTATTATATACCAATTGAACAAATATTACATGCCATTGAATAATTATAATTACAAACCAAATGAATCATAAATCAACAAAATATAGCATGCAATCAACACACGGTCAAGGCTAGGATTGTGAACATCAACATGCAACCAATTGTGACCAAAATACAAGGGCCCAAACCCAATTTTGGAGCCCTAACAATTCGGCATTCATCAAACACCCTCCCAAAACCCATGATTTTTGCATTCTTCTTTCATCCATGTACTTAGAATGCAAAGTTGATAGGTTTTAAAACAACAATTCGAAGCATATTTCAACAACTTCGGCTCCTGATACCATTGTTGGACTTTAACAAGTTTCATAAGTCTTAAAACCTTTTAAGAATCATTATAATCGGAAGCGTGTAATTATCAAGTTTTACTTGTTAAACTTTAACCAATTTAAAGCTAAATCCCATGGATCAAGTTGTGAACATTATGCTTACATATTAACAAGAGAAGGAAGAGTGTTTTATACCTCCTTAAACTAAGTTTAAGGGCTGTTTTGATGCAAGAAGATGATGAAGAAATAATGCTTCAACACACCCTTGAGTTGGTTGAACCTTTAAGCCTTTATAACCTTGCTATCCAAGCTTGAAACCACTTCTTTTTGCACTTGAATAAACCAATCAGCAGCAACACTGATTTGAGCAGAAAGTTGATGAACTTATTGATGAACTTAGCCTCTAACTTGAAGCCTCAAGTGTTGCATACCCCAAGCTATGATCCCAACACCTTTGTCTTTGATTTGGTTAGGATTTAAGAGTACTTGATCACTTGATTTTGCAAGCAAAACTCCTCCTTTTCTTTCCTTAAAGAACCGGCAGCAGCAAGCAGTTTTGGGAGTGCCAGAAAATGTTTTTCAAAACCAAACTTAAGAATGAGTTGGTCAAGTTCTTGGTTAATGAATCTTGCATGTTATTAAGGAATGTGTCATGTATCAAAAGTAACAAGAATAAAATGAGCATGGGTTCTTTCTTGGGGCATGTAAATGCCGTCCCCCATGGGGATTCTTTAACCAAAGTGTTACTTGCAAATTAGATAATACTTGTAAAGAAAAATGCCCATATATTGTTACTTGTAAATTGTATATTTATAAACCTTTTATAAATATAAACACAACTTAATTATTTAACCCTTTTAAATAATTAAATCCTTAATATATAAATTATCCAAATAATTTATCTCAAGTGATAACATTTCAGAAAACCGATTTTCTGAAGTCCAAGTGTCGCGTATTTATTTAACGATCCATTCGTTATTATTAATACGTATAAGGTGTCGGTAAGCTTGTTATTGGGTATGACCCGACTTGGATCATAACATGTTGGCCACATTAATTTAATATGTCTCTCGGGAATACGAAATACCTTCACCGGAATGATGGGGATATTCTTATATATGCATCTTGTTAATGTCGGTTACCAGGTGTTCACCATATGAATGATTTTTATCTCTATGTATGGGATATATATTGAAATATGAAATCTTGTGGTCTATTGTTACGATTTGATATATATAGGTTAAACCTATAACTCACCAACATTTTTGTTGACGTTTAAAGCATGTTTATTCTCAGGTAAATATTAAGAGCTTCCGCTGTTGCATACTAAAATAAGGACAAGATTTGGAGTCCATGTTTGTATGATATTATGTAAAAACTGCATTCAAAAAACATATGTCGGTGTAATATATTTCTATTGTAAACCATTATGTAATGGTCGTGTGTAAACAGTATATTTTAGATTATCATTATTTGATAATCTACGTAATGCTTTTGAAACCTTTATTGATAAAATAAAGGTTATGGTTGTTTTAAAAATGAATGCAGTCTTTGAAAAACGTCTCATATAGAGGTCAAAACCTCGCAATGAAATCAATTAATATGGAACGTTTATAATCAATATGAACGGGACATTTCACTGGGTATCATCAAATGTGGGTGAAGGAGGATGATATTCCAAAGACTGCTTTTATGATGCGTTACGGTCATTACGAGTTTATGGTTATGCCGTTTGGGTTGACTAACGCACCAGCTGTGTTCATGGACCTCATGAACCGAGTGTGTGGACCATACCTTGACAAGTTTGTCATTGTTTTCATCGATGACATACTTATTTACTCAAAGAATGACCAAGAGCATGAAGAACATTTGAGAAAAGTGCTAGAGTTGTTAAGGAAGGAAAAACTGTACGCTAAGTTTTCAAAGTGTGCATTTTGGTTGGAAGAAGTTCAATTCCTCGGTCACATAGTGAACAAAGAAGGTATTCAGGTGGATCCAGCAAAGATTGAAACCGTTGAAAAATGGAAAACCCCGAAAACTTCGAAGCATATACGCCAATTTTTAGGACTAGCTGGTTACTACAGAAGGTTCATCCAAGATTTTTCCAGAATAGCAAAACCCTTGACTGCATTAACGCATAAAGGAAGGAAATTTGAATGGAAGGATGAACAAGAGAAAGCGTTTCAATTGTTAAAGAAAAAGTTAACTACGGCACCTATATTGTCATTACCTGAAGGGAATGATGATTTTGTGATATATTGTGACGCTTCAAAGCAAGGTCTCAGTTGTGTATTAATGCAACGAACGAACGTAATTGCTTATGCGTCTAGACAATTGAAGATTCACGAGCAGAATTATACGACGCATGATTTGGAATTAGGCGCGGTTGTTTTTGCATTAAATACTTGGAGGCACTACTTATATGGGGTCGGAAGTATTATATATACCGACCACAAAAGTCTTCAACACATATTTAATCATAAACAACTGAACATGAGACAGCGCAGGTGGATTGAATTGTTGAATGATTACGACTTTGAGATTCGTTACCACCCGGGGAAGGCAAATGTGGTAGCCGACGCCTTGAGCAGAAAGGACAGAGAACCCATTCGAGTAAAAGCTATGAATATAATGATTCACAATAACCTTACTACTCAAATAAAGGAGGCGCAACAAGGAGTTTTAAAAGAGAGAAATTTAAAGGATGAAATACCGAAAGGATTGGAGAAGCATCTTAATATTCGGGAAGACGGAACCCGGTATAGGGTTGAAAGAATTTGGGTACCAAAATTTGGAGATATGAGAGAAATGGTACTTAGAGAAGCTCATAAAACTAGATACTCAATACACCCTGGAACGGGAAAGATGTAAATCAAGAAACATTTTTGGTGGCCGGGTATGAAAGCCGATGTTGCTAAATACGTAGGAGAATGTTTAACGTGTTCTAAGGTCAAAGTGGAGCATTAGAAACCATCAGGTCTACTTCAACAACCCGAAATCCCGGAATGGAAATGGGAAAATATTACCATGGATTTCATCACTAAATTGCCAAGGACTGCAAGTGGTTTTGATACTATTTGGGTAATAGTTGATCGTCTCACCAAATCAGCACACTTCATGCCAATAAGATAAGATGACAAGATGGAGAAGTTAACACGATTGTATTTGAAGGAAGTCGTCTCTAGACATGGAATACCAATCTCTATTATCTCTGATAGGGATGACAGATTTATTTCAAAATTCTGGCAGACATTACAGCAAGCATTAGGAACTCGTCTAGACATGAGTACTGCTTATCATCCACAAACTGATAGGCAGAGCGAAAGGACGATATAAACGCTTGAATATGTGCTACGAGCATGTGTTATTGATTTCGGAAACAATTGGTATTGACACCTTCCGTTAGCAGAATGTTCCTACAACAACAGCTACCATTCAAGCATTGAGATGGTGCCGTTTGAAGCACTTTATGGTAGAAAGTGCAGGTCTCCGATTTGTTGGAGTGAAGTGGGGGATAGACAGATTACGGGTCCGGAGATAATACAAGAAACTACCGAGAAGATCATCCAAATTCAACAACGGTTGAAAATCGCCCAAAGTCGATAAAAGAGCTACGCCGACATTAAAAGAAAAGATATAGAATTTGAAATTGGATAGATGGTCATGCTTAAGGTTTCACCTTGGAAAGGTGTTATTCGATTTGGTAAACGGGGGAAATTAAATCCAAGGTATATTGGACCATTCAAGATTATTGATCGTGTCGGACCAGTAGCTTACCGACTTAAGTTACCTCAATAACTTACGAATGTACATAACACTTTCCACGTCTCGAATTTGAAGAAATGTTTTGCTAAAGAAGATCTCACTATTCCGTTGGACGAAATCCAAATCAATGAAAAACTTCAATTCACTTAAGAACCCGTCGAAATAATGGATCGTGAGGTTAAGAGACTTAAACAAAACAAGATACCAATTGTTAAGGTTCGATGGAATGCTCGTAGAGGAACTGAGTTCACCTGAGAACGAGAAGATAAGATGAAGAATAAATACCCGCATTTATTTCCAGAAGATACGTCAACACCTCCAACTGCTTAAAATTTCGGGACGAAATTTATTTAACGGGTAGGTACTGTAGTGACCCGAACTTTTCCATGTTTATATATATATTAAATGAAATTGTTATTTACATGATTAAGTGTTTCCAACATGTTAAGCAATCAAACTTGTTAAGACTTGATTAATTGAAATAGGTTTCATATAGACAATTGACCACCCAAGTTGACCGGCGATTCACGAACGTTAAAACTTGTTAAAACTATATGATGACATATATATGGTTATATATATAGTTAACATAATATTATGATAAGTAAACATATCATTAAGTATATTAACAATGAACTTCATTTGTAAAAACAAGACTACTAACTTAATGATTTTGAAACGAGACATATATGTAACGATTATCGTTGTAACGACATTTAATGTATATATATCATATTAAGAGATATTCGTACATCATAATATCATGATAATATAATAATTTAAAATCTCATTTGATATTATAAACATTGGGTTAACAACATTTAACAAGATCGTTAACCTAAAGGTTTCAAAACCACACTTACATGTAACGACTAACGATGACTTAACGACTCAGTTAAAATGTATATACATGTAGTGTTTTAATATGTATTCATACACTTTTGAAAGACTTCAAGACACTTATCAAAATACTTCTACTTAACAAAAATGCTTACAATTACATCCTCGTTCAGTTTCATCAACAATTCTACTCGTATGCACCCGTATTCGTACTCGTACAATACACAGCTTTTAGATGTATGTACTATTGGTATATACACTCCAATGATCAGCTCTTAGCAGCCCATGTGAGTCACCTAACACATGTGGGAACCATCATTTGGAAACTAACATGAAATATCTCATAAAATTACAAAAATATGAGTAATCATTCATGACTTATTTACATGAAAATAAAATTACATATCCTTTATATCTAATCCATACACCAACAACCAAAAAAACCTACAAATACTTTCATTCTTCAATTTTCTTCATCTAATTAATCTCTCTCAAGTTCTATCTTCAAGTTATAAGTGTTCTTCATAAATTCTACAAGTTCTAGTTTCATAAAATCAAGAATACTTCCAAGTTTGCTAGCTTACTTCCATTCTTGTAGAGTGATCATTCAACCTCAAGAAATCTTTATTATTTACAGTAAGATATCTTTCTAATACAAGGCAATACTCATTTTCAAACTTTGATTCAATTTCTATAACTATAACAATCTTATTTCGAGTTGAAATCTTACTTGAACTTGTTTTCGTGTCATGATTCTGCTTCAAGAACTTTCAAACCATCCAAGGATCCTTTGAAGCTAGATCCATTTTTCTCATTTCCAGTAGCTTTATCCAGAAAACTTGAGGTAGTAATGATGTTCATAACATCATTCGATTCATACATATAAAGCTATCTTATTCGAAGGTTTAAACTTGTAATCACTAGAACATAGTTTAGTTAATTCTAAACTTGTTCGCAAAAAAAAGTTAAACCTTCTAACTTGACTTTTAAAATCAACTAAACACATGTTATATATCTATATGATATGCTAACTTAATGATTTAAAACATGGAAACACGAAGAACACTGTAAAACCGGACATACGCCGTCGTAGTAATACCGCGGGCTGTTTTGGGTTAGTTAATTAAAAACTATGATAAACTTTGATTTAAAAGTTGTTCTTCTGGGAAAATGATTTTTCTTATGAACATGAAACTATATCCAAAAATCCAAAAATCATGATTAAACTCAAAATGGAAGTATGTTTTCTAAAATGGTCATCTAGACGTCGTTCTTTCGACTGAAATGACTACCTTTACAAAAACGACTTGTAACTTATATTTCTGACTATAAACCTATACTTTTTCTGTTTAGATTCATAAAATAGAGTTCAATATGAAACCATAGCAATTTTATTCACTCAAAACGGATTTAAAATGAAGAAGTTATGGGTAAAACAAGATTGGATAATTTTTCTTGTTGTAGCAACGTGAAAATTGGTTACAAATCTATATTAATCATATCCTAGTTAACTTATATTGTATTATACATGTATCCTAATATATTATGTAATTTTGGGATACCATAGACACGTATGCAAATGTTTTGACATATCATATCGACCCATGTGTATATATTATTTGGAACAACCATAGACACTCTATATGCAGTAATGTGGGAGTTAACTATACAGGGTTGAGGTTGATTCCAAAAATATATATATACTTTGAGTTGTGATCTAGCCTGAGACGTGTATACACTGGGTCGTGGATTGATTCAAGATAATATATATCAATTTTTTTCTGTACATCTAACGTTGGACAACTAGTTGTTGGTTACTAACGAGGACAGCTGACTTAATAAACTTAAAACATCAAAATGTTTTAAAAGTATTGTAAATATATTTTGAATATACTTTGATATATATATATACATATTTGTTATAGGTTCGTGAATCGACCAGTGGCCAAGTCTTACTTCCCGACGAAGTAAAAATCTGTGAAAGTGAGTTATAGTCCCACTTTTAAAATCTAATATTTTTGGGATAAGAATACATGCAGGTTTTATAAATGATTTACTAAATAGACACAAGTACGTGAAACTATATTCTATGGTTGAATTATCGAAATCGAATATGCCCCTTTTTATTAAGTCTGGTAATCTAAGAATTAGGGAACAGACACCCTAATTGATGCGAATCCTAAAGATAGATCTATTGGGCCTAACAAACCCCATCCAAAGTACCGGATGCTTTAGTACTTCGAAATTTATATCATATCCGAAGGGTGTCCCGGAATGATGGGGATATTCTTATATATGCATCTTGTTAATATCGGTTACCAGGTGTTCACCATATGAATGATTTTTATCTCTATGTATGGGATATATATTGAAATATGAAATCTTGTGGTCTATTGTTACGATTTGATATATATAGGTTAAATTTATAACTCACCAACATTTTTGTTGACGTTTAAAGCATGTTTATTCTCAGGTAAATATTAAGAGCTTTCGCTGTTGCATACTAAAATAAGGACAAGATTTGGAGTCCATGTTTGTATGATATTATGTAAAAACTGCATTCAAAAAACATATGTCGGTGTAATATATTTCTATTGTAAACCATTATGTAATGGTCGTGTGTAAACAGTATATTTTAGATTATCATTATTTGATAATCTACGTAATGCTTTTGAAACCTTTATTGATAAAATAAAGGTTATGGTTGTTTTAAAAATGAATGCAGTCTTTGAAAAACGTCTCATATAGAGGTCAAAACCTCGCAACGAAATCAATTAATAATTAACATTTATAATCAATATGAACGGGACATTTCACTGGGTATCATCAAATGCGGGTGAAGGAGGATGATATTCCAAAGACTGCTTTTATGATGCGTTACGGTCATTACGAGTTTATGGTTATGCCGTTTGGATTGACTAACGCACCAGCTGTGTTCATGGACCTCATGAACCGAGTGTGTGGACCATACCTTGACAAGTTTTTCATTGTTTTCATCGATGACATACTTATTTACTCAAAGAATGACCAAGAGCATGATGAACATTTGAGAAAAGTGCTAGAGTTGTTAAGGAAGGAAAAACTGTACGCTAAGTTTTCAAAGTGTGCATTTTGGTTGGAAGAAGTTCAATTCCTCGGTCACATAGTGAACAAAGAAGGTATTCTGGTGGATCCAGCAAAGATTGAAACAGTTGAAAAATGGAAAACCCCGAAAACTTCGAAGCATATACGCCAATTTTTAGGACTAGCTGGTTACTACAGAAGGTTCATCCAAGATTTTTCCAGAATAGCAAAACCCTTCACTGCATTAACGCATAAAGGAAGGAAATTTGAATGGAAGGATGAACAAGAGAAAGCGTTTCAATTGTTAAAGAAAAAGTTAACTACGGCACCTATATTGTCATTACCTGAAGGGAATGATGATTTTGTGATATATTGTGACGCTTCAAAGCAAGGTCTCAGTTGTGTATTAATGCAACGAACGAACGTAATTGCTTATGCGTCTAGACAATTGAAGATTCACGAGCAGAATTATACGACGCATGATTTGGAATTAGGCGCGGTTGTTTTTGCATTAAATACTTGGAGGCACTACTTATATGGGGTCGGAAGTATTATATATACCGACCACAAAAGTCTTCAACACATATTTAGTCATAAACAACTGAACATGAGACAGCGCAGGTGGATTGAATTGTTGAATGATTACGACTTTGAGATTCGTTACCACCCGGGGAAGGCAAATGTGGTAGCCGACGCCTTGAGCAGAAAGGACAGAGAACCCATTCGAGTAAAAGCTATGAATATAATGATTCACAATAACCTTACTACTCAAATAAAGGAGGCGCAACAAGGAGTTTTAAAAGAGAGAAATTTAAAGGATGAAATACCGAAAGGATCGGAGAAGCATCTTAATATTCGGGAAGACGGAACCCGGTATAGGGTTGAAAGAATTTGGGTACCAAAATTTGGAGATATGAGAGAAATGGTACTTAGAGAAGCTCATAAAACTAGATACTCAATACACCCTGGAACGGGAAAGATGTAAATCAAGAAACATTTTTGGTGGCCGGGTATGAAAGCCGATGTTGCTAAATACGTAGGAGAATGTTTAACGTGTTCTAAGGTCAAAGTGGAGCATTAGAAACCATCAGGTCTACTTCAACAACCCGAAATCCCGGAATGGAAATGGGAAAATATTACCATGGATTTCATCACTAAATTGCCAAGGACTGCAAGTGGTTTTGATACTATTTGGGTAATAGTTGATCGTCTCACCAAATCAGCACACTTCATGCCAATAAGATAAGATGACAAGATGGAGAAGTTAACACGATTGTATTTGAAGGAAGTCGTCTCCAGACATGGAATACCAATCTCTATTATCTCTGATAGGGATGACAGATTTATTTCAAGATTCTGGCAGACATTACAGCAAGCATTAGGAACTCGTCTAGACATGAGTACTGCTTATCATCCACAAACTGATGGGCAGAGCGAAAGGACAATACAAGCGCTTGAAGATATGCTACGAGCATGTGTTATTGATTTCAGAAACAATTGGTATTGACACCTTCCGTTAGCAGAATTTTCCAACAACAACAGCTACCATTCAAGCATTGAGATGGCGTCGTTTGAAGTACTTTATGGTAGAAAGTGCATGTCTCCGATTTGTTGGAGTGAAGTGGGGGATAGACAGATTACGGGTCAGGAGATAATACAAGAAACTACCGAGAAGATCATCCAAATTCAACAACGGTTGAAAATCGCCCAAAGTCGACAAAAGAGCTACGCCGACATTAAAAGAAAAGATATAGAATTTGAAATTGGATAGATGGTCATGCTTAAGGTTGCACCTTGGAAAGGCGTTGTTCGATTTGGTAAACGAGGGAAATTAAATCCAAGGTATATTGGACCATTCAAGATTATTGTTCGTGTCGGACCAGTAGCTTACCGACTTGAATTACCACAATAACTCGCGGCTGTACATAACACTTTCCACGTCTCAAATTTAAAGAAATGTTTTGCTAAAAAAGATCTCACTATTCCATTAGACGAAATCCAAATCAACGAAAAACTTCAATTCGTCGAAGAACCCGTCGAAATAATGGATCGTGAGGTTAAAAGACTTAAGCAAAACAAGATATCAATTGTTAAAGTTCGATGGAATGCTTGTGGAGGACCCGAGTTCACCTGGGAATGAGAAGATCAGATGAATAAGAAATACCCGCACTTATTTCCAGAAGATACGTCAACACCTCCAACTGCTTAAAATTTCGGGACGAAATTTATTTAACTGGTAGGTACTGTAGTGACCCGAACTTTTCCATGTTTATATATATATATATTAAATGAAATTGTTATTTACATGATTAAGTGTTTCCAACATGTTAAGCAATCAAACTTGTTAAGACTTGATTAATTGAAATAGGTTTCATATAGACAATTGACCACCCAAGTTAACCGGTGATTCACGAACGTTAAAACTTGTAAAAACTATATGATGACATATATATGGTTATATATATAGTTAACATAATATTATGATAAGTAAACATATCATTAAGTATATTAACAATGAACTTCATTTGTAAAAACAAGACTACTAACTTAATGATTTTGAAACGAGACATATATGTAACGATTATCGTTGTAACGACATTTAATGTATATATATCATATTAAGAGATATTCGTACATCATAATATCATGATAATATAATAATTTAAAATCTCATTTGATATTATAAACATTGGGTTAACAACATTTAACAAGATCGTTAACCTAAAGGTTTCAAAACAACACTTACATGTAACGACTAACGATGACTTAACGACTCAGTTAAAATGTATATACATGTAGTGTTTTAATATGTATTCATACACTTTTGAAAGACTTCAAGACACTTATCAAAATACTTCTACTTAACAAAAATGCTTACAATTACATCCTCGTTCAGTTTCATCAACAATTCTACTCGTATGCACCCGTATTCATACTCGTACAATACACAGCTTTTAGATGTATGTACTATTGGTATATACACTCCAATGATCAGCTCTTAGCAGCCCATGTGAGTCACCTAACACATGTGGGAACCATCATTTGGAAACTAACATGAAATATCTCATAAAATTACAAAAATATGAGTAATCATTCATGACTTATTTACATGAAAATAAAATTACATATCCTTTATATCTAATCCATACACCAACGACCAAAAAACCTACAAATACTTTCATTCTTCAATTTTCTTCATCTAATTAATCTCTCTCAAGTTCTATCTTCAAGTTATAAGTGTTCTTCATAAATTCTACAAGTTCTAGTTTCATAAAATCAAGAATACTTCCAAGTTTGCTAGCTTACTTCCAATCTTGTAGAGTGATCATCCAACCTCAAGAAATCTTTATTATTTACAGTAAGATATCTTTCTAATACAAGGCAATACTCATTTTCAAACTTTGATTCAATTTCTATAACTATAACAATCTTATTTCGAGTTGAAATCTTACTTGAACTTGTTTTCGTGTCATGATTCTGCTTCAAGAACTTTCAAGCCATCCAAGGATCCTTTGAAGCTAGATCCATTTTTCTCATTTCCAGTAGCTTTATCCAGAAAACTTGAGGTAGTAATGATGTTCATAACATCATTCGATTCATACATATAAAGCTATCTTATTCGAAGGTTTAAACTTGTAATCACTAGAACATAGTTTAGTTAATTCTAAACTTGTTCGCAAATAAAAGTTAATCCTTCTAACTTGACTTTTAAAATCAACTAAACACATGTTATATATCTATATGATATGCTAACTTAATGATTTAAAACCTGGAAACACGAAGAACACTGTAAAACCGGACATACGCCGTCGTAGTAACACCGCGGGCTGTTTTGGATTAGTTAATTAAAAACTATGATAAACTTTGATTTAAAAGTTGTTCTTCTGGGAAAATGATTTTTCTTATGAACATGAAACTATATCCAAAAATCCAAAAATCATGATTAAACTCAAAATGGAAGTATGTTTTCTAAAATGGTCATCTAGACGTCGTTCTTTCGACTGAAATGACTACCTTTATAAAAACGACTTGTAACTTATATTTCTGACTATAAACCTATACTTTTTCTGTTTAGATTCATAAAATAGAGTTCAATATGAAACCATAGCAATTTTATTCACTCAAAACGGATTTAAAATGAAGAAGTTATGGGTAAAACAAGATTGGATAATTTTTCTTGTTGTAGCAACGTGAAAATTGGTTACAAATCTATATTAATCATATCCTAGTTAACTTATATTGTATTATACATGTATCCTAATATATTATGTAATTTTGGGATACCATAGACACGTATGCAAATGTTTTGACATATCATATCGACCCATGTGTATATATTATTTGGAACAACCATAGACACTCTATATGCAGTAATGTGGGAGTTAACTATACAGGGTTGAGGTTGATTCCAAAAATATATATATACTTTGAGTTGTGATCTAGCCTGAGACGTGTATACACTGGGTCGTGGATTGATTCAAGATAATATATATCAATTTTTTTCTGTACATCTAACGTTGGACAACTAGTTGTTGGTTACTAATGAGGACAGCTGACTTAATAAACTTAAAACATCAAAATGTATTAAAAGTATTGTAAATATATTTTGAATATACTTTGATATATATATACATATTTGTTATAGGTTCGTGAATCGACCAGTGGCCAAGTCTTACTTCCTGACGAAGTAAAAATCTGTGAAAGTGAGTTATAGTCCCACTTTTAAAATCTAATATTTTTGGGATAAGAATACATGCAGGTTTTATAAATGATTTACTAAATAGACACAAGTACGTGAAACTATATTCTATGGTTGAATTATCGAAATCGAATATGCCCCTTTTTATTAAGTCTGGTAATCTAAGAATTAGGGAACAGACACCCTAATTGATGTGAATCCTAAAGATAGATCTATTGGGCCTAACAAACCCCATCCAAAGTACCGGATGCTTTAGTACTTCGAAATTTATATCATATCCGAAGGGTGTCCCGGAATGATGGGGATATTCTTATATATGCATCTTGTTAATGTCGGTTACCAGGTGTTCACCATATGAATGATTTTTATCTCTATGTATGGGATATATATTGAAATATGAAATCTTGTGGTCTATTGTTACGATTTGATATATATAGGTTAAATTTATAACTCACCAACATTTTTGTTGACGTTTAAAGCATGTTTATTCTCAGGTAAATATTAAGAGCTTCCGCTGTTGCATACTAAAATAAGGACAAGATTTGGAGTCCATGTTTGTATGATATTATGTAAAAACTGCATTCAAAAAACATATGTCGGTGTAATATATTTCTATTGTAAACCATTATGTAATGGTCGTGTGTAAACAGTATATTTTAGATTATCATTATTTGATAATCTACGTAATGCTTTTGAAACCTTTATTGATAAAATAAAGGTTATGGTTGTTTTAAAAATGAATGCAGTCTTTGAAAAACGTCTCATATAGAGATCAAAACCTCGCAACGAAATCAATTAATATGGAACGTTTATAATCAATATGAATGGGACATTTCACTGGGTATCATCAAATGCGGGTGAAGGAGGATGATATTCCAAAGACTGCTTTTATGATGCGTTACGGTCATTACGAGTTTATGGTTATGCCGTTTGGGTTGACTAACGCACCAGCTGTGTTCATGGACCTCATGAACCGAGTGTGTGGACCATACCTTGACAAGTTTGTCATTGTTTTCATCGATGACATACTTATTTACTCAAAGAATGACCAAGAGCATGAAGAACATTTGAGAAAAGTGCTAGAGTTGTTAAGGAAGGAAAAACTGTACGCTAAGTTTTCAAAGTGTGCATTTTGGTTGGAAGAAGTTCAATTCCTCGGTCACATAGTGAACAAAGAAGGTATTCAGGTGGATCCAGCAAAGATTGAAACCGTTGAAAAATGGAAAACCCCGAAAACTTCGAAGCATATACGCCAATTTTTAGGACTAGCTGGTTACTACAAAAGGTTCATCCAAGATTTTTCCAGAATAGCAAAACCCTTGACTGCATTAACGCATAAAGGAAGGAAATTTGAATGGAAGGATGAACAAGAGAAAGCGTTTCAATTGTTAAAGAAAAAGTTAACTACGGCACCTATATTGTCATTACCTGAAGGGAATGATGATTTTGTGATATATTGTGACGCTTCAAAGCAAGGTCTCAGTTGTGTATTAATGCAACGAACGAACGTAATTGCTTATGCGTCTAGACAATTGAAGATTCACGAGCAGAATTATACGACGCATGATTAGGAATTAGGCGCGGTTGTTTTTGCATTAAATACTTGGAGGCACTACTTATATGGGGTCGGAAGTATTATATATACCGACCACAAAAGTCTTCAACACATATTTAATCATAAACAACTGAACATGAGACAGCGCAGGTGGCTTGAATTGTTGAATGATTACGACTTTGAGATTCGTTACCACCCGGGGAAGGCAAATGTGGTAGCCGACGCCTTGAGCAGAAAGGACAGAGAACCCATTCGAGTAAAAGCTATGAATATAATGATTCACAATAACCTTACTACTCAAATAAAGGAGGCGCAACAAGGAGTTTTAAAAGAGAGAAATTTAAAGGATGAAATACCGAAAGGATTGGAGAAGCATCTTAATATTCGGGAAGACGGAACCCGGTATAGGGTTGAAAGAATTTGGGTACCAAAATTTGGAGATATGAGAGAAATGGTACTTAGAGAAGCTCATAAAACTAGATACTCAATACACCCTGGAACGGGAAAGATGTAAATCAAGAAACATTTTTGGTGGCCGGGTATGAAAGCCGATGTTGCTAAATACGTAGGAGAATGTTTAACGTGTTCTAAGGTCAAAGTGGAGCATTAGAAACCATCAGGTCTACTTCAACAACCCGAAATCCCGGAATGGAAATGGGAAAATATTACCATGGATTTCATCACTAAATTGCCAAGGACTGCAAGTGGTTTTGATACTATTTGGGTAATAGTTGATCGTCTCACCAAATCAGCACACTTCGTGCCAATAAGATAAGATGACAAGATGGAGAAGTTAACACGATTGTATTTGAAGGAAGTCGTCTCCAGACATGGAATACCAATCTCTATTATCTCTGATAGGGATGACAGATTTATTTCAAGATTCTGGCAGACATTACAGCAAGCATTAGGAACTCGTCTAGACATGAGTACTGCTTATCATCCACAAACTGATAGGCAGAGTGAAAGGACGATATAAACGCTTGAATATGTGCTACGAGCATGCATTATTGATTTCGGAAACAATTGGTATTGACACCTTCCGTTAGCAGAATGTTCCTACAACAACAGCTACCATTCAAGCATTAAGATGGTGCCGTTTGAAGCACTTTATGGTAGAAAGTGCAGGTCTCCGATTTGTTGGAGTGAAGTGGGGGATAGACAGATTACGGGTCCGGAGATAATACAAGAAACTACCGAGAAGATCATCCAAATTCAACAACGGTTGAAAATCGCCCAAAGTCGACAAAAGAGCTACGCCGACATTAAAAGAAAAGATATAGAATTTGAAATTGGATAGATGGTCATGCTTAAGGTTTCTCCTTGGAAAGGTGTTATTCGATTTGGTAAACGGGGGAAATTAAATCCAAGGTATATTGGACCATTCAAGATTATTGATCGTGTCGGACCAGTAGGTTACCGACTTGAGTTACCTCAACAACTTACGAATGTACATAACACTTTCCACGTCTCGAATTTGAAGAAATGTTTTGCTAAAGAAGATCTCACTATTCCGTTGGACGAAATCCAAATCAATGAAAAACTTCAATTCACTTAAGAACCCGTCGAAATAATGGATCGTGAGGTTAAGAGACTTAAACAAAACAAGATACCAATTGTTAAGGTTCGATGGAATGCTCGTAGAGGAACTGAGTTCACCTGAGAACGAGAAGATAAGATGAAGAATAAATACCCGCATTTATTTCCAGAAGATACGTCAACACCTCCAACTGCTTAAAATTTCGGGACGAAATTTATTTAACGGGTAGGTACTGTAGTGACCCGAACTTTTCCATGTTTATATATATATTAAATGAAATTGTTATTTACATGATTAAGTGTTTCCAACATGTTAAGCAATCAAACTTGTTAAGACTTGATTAATTGAAATAGGTTTCATATAGACAATTGACCACCCAAGTTGACCGGCGATTCACGAACGTTAAAACTTGTTAAAACTATATGATGACATATATATGGTTATATATATAGTTAACATAATATTATGATAAGTAAACATATCATTAAGTATATTAACAATGAACTTCATTTGTAAAAACAAGACTACTAACTTAATGATTTTGAAACGAGACATATATGTAACGATTATCGTTGTAACGACATTTAATGTATATATATCATATTAAGAGATATTCGTACATCATAATATCATGATAATATAATAATTTAAAATCTCATTTGATATTATAAACATTGGGTTAACTACATTTAACAAGATCGTTAACCTAAAGGTTTCAAAACAACACTTACATGTAACGACTAACGATGACTTAACGACTCAGTTAAAATGTATATACATGTAGTGTTTTAATATGTATTCATACACTTTTGAAAGACTTCAAGACACTTATCAAAATACTTCTACTTAACAAAAATGCTTACAATTACATCCTCGTTCAGTTTCATCAACAATTCTACTCGTATGCACCCGTATTCGTACTCGTACAATACACAGCTTTTAGATGTATGTACTATTGGTATATACACTCCAATGATCAGCTCTTATCAGCCCATGTGAGTCACCTAACACATGTGGGAACCATCATTTGGCAACTAACATGAAATATCTCATAAAATTACAAAAATATGAGTAATCATTCATGACTTATTTACATGAAAATAAAATTACATATCCTTTATATCTAATCCATACACCAACGACCAAAAAAACCTACAAATACTTTCGTTCTTCAATTTTCTTCATCTAATTAATCTCTCTCAAGTTCTATCTTCAAGTTATAAGTGTTCTTCATAAATTCTACAAGTTCTAGTTTCATAAAATCAAGAATACTTCCAAGTTTGCTAGCTTACTTCCAATCTTGTAGAGTGATCATCCAACCTCAAGAAATCTTTATTATTTACAGTAAGATATCTTTCTAATACAAGGCAATACTCATTTTCAAACTTTGATTCAATTTCTATAACTATAACAATCTTATTTCGAGTTGAAATCTTACTTGAACTTGTTTTCGTGTCATGATTCTGCTTCAAGAACTTTCAAGCCATCCAAGGATCCTTTGAAGCTAGATCCATTTTTCTCATTTCCAGTAGCTTTATCCAGAAAACTTGAGGTAGTAATGATGTTCATAACATCATTCGATTCATACATATAAAGCTATCTTATTCGAAGGTTTAAACTTGTAATCACTAGAACATAGTTTAGTTAATTCTAAACTTGTTCGCAAATAAAAGTTAATCCTTCTAACTTGACTTTTAAAATCAACTAAACACATGTTATATATCTATATGATATGCTAACTTAATGATTTAAAACCTGGAAACACGAAGAACACTGTAAAACCGGACATACGCCGTCGTAGTAACACCGCGGGCTGTTTTGGGTTAGTTAATTAAAAACTATGATAAACTTTGATTTAAAAGTTGTTCTTCTGGGAAAATGATTTTTCTTATTAACATGAAACTATATCCAAAAATCCAAAAATCATGATTAAACTCAAAATGGAAGTATGTTTTCTAAAATGGTCATCTAGACGTCGTTCTTTCGACTGAAATGACTACCTTTACAAAAACGACTTGTAACTTATATTTCTGAATATAAACCTATACTTTTTCTGTTTATATTCATAAAATAGAGTTCAATATGAAACCATAGCAATTTTATTCACTCAAAACGGATTTAAAATGAAGAAGTTATGGGTAAAACAAGATTGGATAATTTTTCTTGTTGTAGCAACGTGAAAATTGGTTACAAATCTATATTAATCATATTCTAGTTAACTTATATTGTATTATACATGTATCCTAATATATTATGTAATTTTGGGATACCATAGACACGTATGCAAATGTTTTGACATATCATATCGACCCATGTGTATATATTATTTGGAACAACCATAGACACTCTATATGCAGTAATGTGGGAGTTAACTATACAGGGTTGAGGTTGATTCCAAAAATATATATATACTTTGAGTTGTGATCTAGCCTGAGACGTGTATACACTGGGTCGTGGATTGATTCAAGATAATATATATCAATTTTTTTCTGTACATCTAACGTTGGACAACTAGTTGTTGGTTACTAACGAGGACAACTGACTTAATAAACTTAAAACATCAAAATGTATTAAAAGTATTGTAAATATATTTTGAATATACTTTGATATATATATATACATATTTGTTATAGGTTCGTGAATCGACCAGTGGCCAAGTCTTACTTCCCGACGAAGTAAAAATCTGTGAAAGTGAGTTATAGTCCCACTTTTAAAATCTAATATTTTTGGGATAAGAATACATGCATGTTTTATAAATGATTTACTAAATAGACACAAGTACGTGAAACTATATTCTATGGTTGAATTATCGAAATCGAATATGCCCCTTTTTATTAAGTCTGGTAATCTAAGAATTAGGGAACAGACACCCTAATTGATGCGAATCCTAAAGATAGATCTATTGGGCCTAACAAACCCCATCCAAAGTACCGGATGCTTTAGTACTTTGAAATTTATATCATATCCGGAGGGTGTCCCGGAATGATGGGGATATTCTTATATATGCATCTTGTTAATGTCGGTTACCAGGTGTTCACCATATGAATGATTTTTATCTCTATGTATGGGGTATGTATTGAAATATGAAATCTTGTGGTCTATTGTTACGATTTGATATATATAGGTTAAATTTATAACTCACCAACATTTTTGTTGACGTTTAAAGCATGTTTATTCTCAGGTAAATATTAAGAGCTTCCGCTGTTGCATACTAAAATAAGGACAAGATTTGGAGTCCATGTTTGTATGATATTATGTAAAAACTGCATTCAAAAAACATATGTCGGTGTAATATATTTCTATTGTAAACCATTATGTAATGGTCGTGTGTAAACAGTATATTTTAGATTATCATTATTTGATAATCTACGTAATGCTTTTGAAACCTTTATTGATAAAATAAAGGTTATGGTTGTTTTAAAAATGAATGCAGTCTTTGAAAAACGTCTCATATAGAGATCAAAACCTCGCAACGAAATCAATTAATATGGAACGTTTATAATCAATATGAATGGGACATTTCACTGGGTATCATCAAATGCGGGTGAAGGAGGATGATATTCCAAAGACTGCTTTTATGATGCGTTACGGTCATTACGAGTTTATGGTTATGCCGTTTGGGTTGACTAACGCACCAGCTGTGTTCATGGACCTCATGAACCGAGTGTGTGGACCATACCTTGACAAGTTTGTCATTGTTTTCATCGATGACATACTTATTTACTCAAAGAATGACCAAGAGCATGAAGAACATTTGAGAAAAGTGCTAGAGTTGTTAAGGAAGGAAAAACTGTACGCTAAGTTTTCAAAGTGTGCATTTTGGTTGGAAGAAGTTCAATTCCTCGGTCACATAGTGAACAAAGAAGGTATTCAGGTGGATCCAGCAAAGATTGAAACCGTTGAAAAATGGAAAACCCCGAAAACTTCGAAGCATATACGCCAATTTTTAGGACTAGCTGGTTACTACAAAAGGTTCATCCAAGATTTTTCCAGAATAGCAAAACCCTTGACTGCATTAACGCATAAAGGAAGGAAATTTGAATGGAAGGATGAACAAGAGAAAGCGTTTCAATTGTTAAAGAAAAAGTTAACTACGGCACCTATATTGTCATTACCTGAAGGGAATGATGATTTTGTGATATATTGTGACGCTTCAAAGCAAGGTCTCAGTTGTGTATTAATGCAACGAACGAACGTAATTGCTTATGCGTCTAGACAATTGAAGATTCACGAGCAGAATTATACGACGCATGATTAGGAATTAGGCGCGGTTGTTTTTGCATTAAATACTTGGAGGCACTACTTATATGGGGTCGGAAGTATTATATATACCGACCACAAAAGTCTTCAACACATATTTAATCATAAACAACTGAACATGAGACAGCGCAGGTGGCTTGAATTGTTGAATGATTACGACTTTGAGATTCGTTACCACCCGGGGAAGGCAAATGTGGTAGCCGACGCCTTGAGCAGAAAGGACAGAGAACCCATTCGAGTAAAAGCTATGAATATAATGATTCACAATAACCTTACTACTCAAATAAAGGAGGCGCAACAAGGAGTTTTAAAAGAGAGAAATTTAAAGGATGAAATACCGAAAGGATTGGAGAAGCATCTTAATATTCGGGAAGACGGAACCCGGTATAGGGTTGAAAGAATTTGGGTACCAAAATTTGGAGATATGAGAGAAATGGTACTTAGAGAAGCTCATAAAACTAGATACTCAATACACCCTGGAACGGGAAAGATGTAAATCAAGAAACATTTTTGGTGGCCGGGTATGAAAGCCGATGTTGCTAAATACGTAGGAGAATGTTTAACGTGTTCTAAGGTCAAAGTGGAGCATTAGAAACCATCAGGTCTACTTCAACAACCCGAAATCCCGGAATGGAAATGGGAAAATATTACCATGGATTTCATCACTAAATTGCCAAGGACTGCAAGTGGTTTTGATACTATTTGGGTAATAGTTGATCGTCTCACCAAATCAGCACACTTCGTGCCAATAAGATAAGATGACAAGATGGAGAAGTTAACACGATTGTATTTGAAGGAAGTCGTCTCCAGACATGGAATACCAATCTCTATTATCTCTGATAGGGATGACAGATTTATTTCAAGATTCTGGCAGACATTACAGCAAGCATTAGGAACTCGTCTAGACATGAGTACTGCTTATCATCCACAAACTGATAGGCAGAGTGAAAGGACGATATAAACGCTTGAATATGTGCTACGAGCATGCATTATTGATTTCGGAAACAATTGGTATTGACACCTTCCGTTAGCAGAATGTTCCTACAACAACAGCTACCATTCAAGCATTAAGATGGTGCCGTTTGAAGCACTTTATGGTAGAAAGTGCAGGTCTCCGATTTGTTGGAGTGAAGTGGGGGATAGACAGATTACGGGTCCGGAGATAATACAAGAAACTACCGAGAAGATCATCCAAATTCAACAACGGTTGAAAATCGCCCAAAGTCGACAAAAGAGCTACGCCGACATTAAAAGAAAAGATATAGAATTTGAAATTGGATAGATGGTCATGCTTAAGGTTTCTCCTTGGAAAGGTGTTATTCGATTTGGTAAACGGGGGAAATTAAATCCAAGGTATATTGGACCATTCAAGATTATTGATCGTGTCGGACCAGTAGGTTACCGACTTGAGTTACCTCAACAACTTACGAATGTACATAACACTTTCCACGTCTCGAATTTGAAGAAATGTTTTGCTAAAGAAGATCTCACTATTCCGTTGGACGAAATCCAAATCAATGAAAAACTTCAATTCACTTAAGAACCCGTCGAAATAATGGATCGTGAGGTTAAGAGACTTAAACAAAACAAGATACCAATTGTTAAGGTTCGATGGAATGCTCGTAGAGGAACTGAGTTCACCTGAGAACGAGAAGATAAGATGAAGAATAAATACCCGCATTTATTTCCAGAAGATACGTCAACACCTCCAACTGCTTAAAATTTCGGGACGAAATTTATTTAACGGGTAGGTACTGTAGTGACCCGAACTTTTCCATGTTTATATATATATTAAATGAAATTGTTATTTACATGATTAAGTGTTTCCAACATGTTAAGCAATCAAACTTGTTAAGACTTGATTAATTGAAATAGGTTTCATATAGACAATTGACCACCCAAGTTGACCGGCGATTCACGAACGTTAAAACTTGTTAAAACTATATGATGACATATATATGGTTATATATATAGTTAACATAATATTATGATAAGTAAACATATCATTAAGTATATTAACAATGAACTTCATTTGTAAAAACAAGACTACTAACTTAATGATTTTGAAACGAGACATATATGTAACGATTATCGTTGTAACGACATTTAATGTATATATATCATATTAAGAGATATTCGTACATCATAATATCATGATAATATAATAATTTAAAATCTCATTTGATATTATAAACATTGGGTTAACTACATTTAACAAGATCGTTAACCTAAAGGTTTCAAAACAACACTTACATGTAACGACTAACGATGACTTAACGACTCAGTTAAAATGTATATACATGTAGTGTTTTAATATGTATTCATACACTTTTGAAAGACTTCAAGACACTTATCAAAATACTTCTACTTAACAAAAATGCTTACAATTACATCCTCGTTCAGTTTCATCAACAATTCTACTCGTATGCACCCGTATTCGTACTCGTACAATACACAGCTTTTAGATGTATGTACTATTGGTATATACACTCCAATGATCAGCTCTTATCAGCCCATGTGAGTCACCTAACACATGTGGGAACCATCATTTGGCAACTAACATGAAATATCTCATAAAATTACAAAAATATGAGTAATCATTCATGACTTATTTACATGAAAATAAAATTACATATCCTTTATATCTAATCCATACACCAACGACCAAAAAAACCTACAAATACTTTCGTTCTTCAATTTTCTTCATCTAATTAATCTCTCTCAAGTTCTATCTTCAAGTTATAAGTGTTCTTCATAAATTCTACAAGTTCTAGTTTCATAAAATCAAGAATACTTCCAAGTTTGCTAGCTTACTTCCAATCTTGTAGAGTGATCATCCAACCTCAAGAAATCTTTATTATTTACAGTAAGATATCTTTCTAATACAAGGCAATACTCATTTTCAAACTTTGATTCAATTTCTATAACTATAACAATCTTATTTCGAGTTGAAATCTTACTTGAACTTGTTTTCGTGTCATGATTCTGCTTCAAGAACTTTCAAGCCATCCAAGGATCCTTTGAAGCTAGATCCATTTTTCTCATTTCCAGTAGCTTTATCCAGAAAACTTGAGGTAGTAATGATGTTCATAACATCATTCGATTCATACATATAAAGCTATCTTATTCGAAGGTTTAAACTTGTAATCACTAGAACATAGTTTAGTTAATTCTAAACTTGTTCGCAAATAAAAGTTAATCCTTCTAACTTGACTTTTAAAATCAACTAAACACATGTTATATATCTATATGATATGCTAACTTAATGATTTAAAACCTGGAAACACGAAGAACACTGTAAAACCGGACATACGCCGTCGTAGTAACACCGCGGGCTGTTTTGGGTTAGTTAATTAAAAACTATGATAAACTTTGATTTAAAAGTTGTTCTTCTGGGAAAATGATTTTTCTTATTAACATGAAACTATATCCAAAAATCCAAAAATCATGATTAAACTCAAAATGGAAGTATGTTTTCTAAAATGGTCATCTAGACGTCGTTCTTTCGACTGAAATGACTACCTTTACAAAAACGACTTGTAACTTATATTTCTGAATATAAACCTATACTTTTTCTGTTTATATTCATAAAATAGAGTTCAATATGAAACCATAGCAATTTTATTCACTCAAAACGGATTTAAAATGAAGAAGTTATGGGTAAAACAAGATTGGATAATTTTTCTTGTTGTAGCAACGTGAAAATTGGTTACAAATCTATATTAATCATATTCTAGTTAACTTATATTGTATTATACATGTATCCTAATATATTATGTAATTTTGGGATACCATAGACACGTATGCAAATGTTTTGACATATCATATCGACCCATGTGTATATATTATTTGGAACAACCATAGACACTCTATATGCAGTAATGTGGGAGTTAACTATACAGGGTTGAGGTTGATTCCAAAAATATATATATACTTTGAGTTGTGATCTAGCCTGAGACGTGTATACACTGGGTCGTGGATTGATTCAAGATAATATATATCAATTTTTTTCTGTACATCTAACGTTGGACAACTAGTTGTTGGTTACTAACGAGGACAACTGACTTAATAAACTTAAAACATCAAAATGTATTAAAAGTATTGTAAATATATTTTGAATATACTTTGATATATATATATACATATTTGTTATAGGTTCGTGAATCGACCAGTGGCCAAGTCTTACTTCCCGACGAAGTAAAAATCTGTGAAAGTGAGTTATAGTCCCACTTTTAAAATCTAATATTTTTGGGATAAGAATACATGCATGTTTTATAAATGATTTACTAAATAGACACAAGTACGTGAAACTATATTCTATGGTTGAATTATCGAAATCGAATATGCCCCTTTTTATTAAGTCTGGTAATCTAAGAATTAGGGAACAGACACCCTAATTGATGCGAATCCTAAAGATAGATCTATTGGGCCTAACAAACCCCATCCAAAGTACCGGATGCTTTAGTACTTTGAAATTTATATCATATCCGGAGGGTGTCCCGGAATGATGGGGATATTCTTATATATGCATCTTGTTAATGTCGGTTACCAGGTGTTCACCATATGAATGATTTTTATCTCTATGTATGGGGTATGTATTGAAATATGAAATCTTGTGGTCTATTGTTACGATTTGATATATATAGGTTAAATTTATAACTCACCAACATTTTTGTTGACGTTTAAAGCATGTTTATTCTCAGGTAAATATTAAGAGCTTCCGCTGTTGCATACTAAAATAAGGACAAGATTTGGAGTCCATGTTTGTATGATATTATGTAAAAACTGCATTCAAAAAATATATGTCGGTGTAATATATTTCTATTGTAAACCATTATGTAATGGTCGTGTGTAAACAGTATATTTTAGATTATCATTATTTGATAATCTACGTAATGCTTTTGAAACCTTTATTGATAAAATAAAGGTTATGGTTGTTTTAAAAATGAATGCAGTCTTTGAAAAACGTCTCATATAGAGGTCAAAACCTCGCAACGAAATCAATTAATAATTAACGTTTATAATCAATATGAACGGGACATTTCACTGGGTATCATCAAATGCGGGTGAAGGAGGATGATATTCCAAAGACTGCTTTTATGATGCGTTACGGTCATTACGAGTTTATGGTTATGCCGTTTGGGTTGACTAACGCACCAGCTGTGTTCATGGACCTCATGAACCGAGTGTGTGGACCATACCTTGACAAGTTTGTCATTGTTTTCATCGATGACATACTTATTTACTCAAAGAATGACCAAGAGCATGAAGAACATTTGAGAAAAGTGCTAGAGTTGTTAAGGAAGGAAAAACTGTACGCTAAGTTTTCAAAGTGTGCATTTTGGTTGGAAGAAGTTCAATTCCTCGGTCACATAGTGAACAAAGAAGGTATTCAGGTGGATCCAGCAAAGATTGAAACCGTTGAAAAATGGAAAACCCCGAAAACTTCGAAGCATATACGCCAATTTTTAGGACTAGCTGGTTACTACAGAAGGTTCATCCAAGATTTTTCCAGAATAGCAAAACCCTTGACTGCATTAACGCATAAAGGAAGGAAATTTGAATGGAAGGATGAACAAGAGAAAGCGTTTCAATTGTTAAAGAAAAAGTTAACTACGGCACCTATATTGTCATTACCTGAAGGGAATGATGATTTTGTGATATATTGTGACGCTTCAAAGCAAGGTCTCAGTTGTGTATTAATGCAACGAACGAACGTAATTGCTTATGCGTCTAGACAATTGAAGATTCACGAGCAGAATTATACGACGCATGATTTGGAATTAGGCGCGGTTGTTTTTGCATTAAATACTTGGAGGCACTACTTATATGGGGTCGGAAGTATTATATATACCGACCACAAAAGTCTTCAACACATATTTAATCATAAACAACTGAACATGAGACAGCGCAGGTGGATTGAATTGTTGAATGATTACGACTTTGAGATTCGTTACCACCCGGGGAAGGCAAATGTGGTAGCCGACGCCTTGAGCAGAAAGGACAGAGAACCCATTCGAGTAAAAGCTATGAATATAATGATTCACAATAACCTTACTACTCAAATAAAGGAGGCGCAACAAGGAGTTTTAAAAGAGAGAAATTTAAAGGATGAAATACCGAAAGGATCGGAGAAGCATCTTAATATTCGGGAAGACGGAACCCGGTATAGGGTTGAAAGAATTTGGGTACCAAAATTTGGAGATATGAGAGAAATGGTACTTAGAGAAGCTCATAAAACTAGATACTCAATACACCCTGGAACGGGAAAGATGTAAATCAAGAAACATTTTTGGTGGCCGGGTATGAAAGCCGATGTTGCTAAATACGTAGGAGAATGTTTAACGTGTTTTAAGGTCAAAGTGGAGTATTAGAAACCATCAGGTCTACTTCAACAACCCGAAATCCCGGAATGGAAATGGGAAAATATTACCATGGATTTCATCACTAAATTGCCAAGGACTGCAAGTGGTTTTGATACTATTTGGGTAATAGTTGATCGTCTCACCAAATCAGCACACTTCGTGCCAATAAGATAAGATGACAAGATGGAGAAGTTAACACGATTGTATTTGAAGGAAGTCGTCTCCAGACATGGAATACCAATCTCTATTATCTCTGATAGGGATGACAGATTTATTTCAAGATTCTGGCAGACATTACAGCAAGCATTAGGAAATCGTCTAGACATGAGTACTGCTTATCATCCACAAACTGATAGGCAGAGCGAAAGGACGATATAAACGCTTGAATATGTGCTACGAGCATGTGTTATTGATTTCGGAAACAATTGGTATTGACACCTTCCGTTAGCAGAATGTTCCTACAACAACAGCTACCATTCAAGCATTGAGATGGTGCCGTTTGAAGCACTTTATGGTAGAAAGTGCAGGTCTCCGATTTGTTGGAGTGAAGTGGGGGATAGACAGATTACGGGTCCGGAGATAATACAAGAAACTACCGAGAAGATCATCCAAATTCAACAACGGTTGAAAATCGCCCAAAGTCGACAAAAGAGCTACGCCGACATTAAAAGAAAAGATATAGAATTTGAAATTGGATAGATGGTCATGCTTAAGGTTTCACCTTGGAAAGGTGTTATTTGATTTGGTAAACGGGGGAAATTAAATTCAAGGTATATTGGACCATTCAAGATTATTGATCGTGTCGGACCAGTAGCTTACCGACTTGAGTTACCTCAACAACTTACGAATGTACATAACACTTTCCACGTCTCGAATTTGAAGAAATGTTTTGCTAAAGAAGATCTCACTATTCCGTTGGAAGAAATCCAAATCAATCAAAAACTTCAATTCACTTAAGAACCCGTCGAAATAATGGATCGTGAGGTTAAGAGACTTAAGCAAAACAAGATACCAATTGTTAAGGTTCGATGGAATGCTTGTGGAGGATCCGAGTTCACCTGGGAATGAGAAGATCAGATGAAGAATAAATACCCGCACTTATTTCCAGAAGATACGTCAACACCTCCAACTGCTTAAAATTTCGGGACGAAATTTATTTAACGGGTAGGTACTGTAGTGACCCGAAATTTTCCATGTTTATATATATATATTAAATGAAATTGTTATTTACATGATTAAGTGTTTCCAACATGTTAAGCAATCAAACTTGTTAAGACTTGATTAATTGAAATAGGTTTCATATAGACAATTGACCACCCAAGTTGACCGGCGATTCACGAACGTTAAAACTTGTAAAAACTATATGATGACATATATATGGTTATATATATAGTTAACATAATATTATGATAAGTAAACATATCATTAAGTATATTAACAATGAACTTCATTTGTAAAAACAAGACTACTAACTTAATGATTTTGAAACGAGACATATATGTAACGATTATCGTTGTAACGACATTTAATGTATATATATCATATTAAGAGATATTCGTACATCATAATATCATGGTAATATAATAATTTAAAATCTCATTTGATATTATAAACATTGGGTTAACAACATTTAACAAGATCGTTAACCTAAAGGTTTCAATACAACACTTACATGTAACGACTAACGATGACTTAACGACTCAGTTAAAATGTATATACATGTAGTGTTTTAATATGTATTCATACACTTTTGAAAGACTTCAAGACACTTATTAAAATACTTCTACTTAACAAAAATGCTTACAATTACATCCTCGTTCAGTTTCATCAACAATTCTACTCGTATGCACCCGTATTCGTACTCGTACAATACACAGCTTTTAGATGTATGTACTATTGGTATATACATTCCAATGATCAGCTATTAGCAGCCCATGTGAGTCACCTAACACATGTGGGAACCATCATTTGGCAACTAACATGAAATATCTCATAAAATTACAAAAATATGAGTAATCATTCATGACTTATTTACATGAAAATAAAATTACATATCCTTTATATCTAATCCATACACCAACTACCAAAAAAACCTACAAATACTTTCATTCTTCAATTTTCTTCATCTAATTAATCTCTCTCAAGTTCTATCTTCAAGTTATAAGTGTTCTTCATAAATTCTACAAGTTCTAGTTTCATAAAATCAAGAATACTTCCAAGTTTGCTAGCTTACTTCCAATCTTGTAGAGTGATCATCCAACCTCAAGAAATCTTTATTATTTACAGTAAGATATCTTTCTAATACAAGGCAATACTCATTTTCAAACTTTGATTCAATTTCTATAACTATAACAATCTTATTTCGAGTTGAAATCTTACTTGAACTTGTTTTCGTGTCATGATTCTGCTTCAAGAACTTTCAAGCCATCCAAGGATCCTTTGAAGCTAGATACATTTTTCTCATTTCCAGTAGCTTTATCCAGAAAACTTGAGGTAGTAATGATGTTCATAACATCATTCAATTCATACATATAAAGCTATCTTATTCGAAGGTTTAAACTTGTAATCACTAGAACATAGTTTAGTTAATTCTAAACTTGTTCGCAAATAAAAGTTAATCCTTCTAACTTGACTTTTAAAATCAACTAAACACATGTTATATATCTATATGATATGCTAACTTAATGATTTAAAACCTGGAAACACGAAGAACACTGTAAAACCGGACATACGCCGTCGTAGTAACACCGCGGGCTGTTTTGGGTTAGTTAATTAAAAACTATGATAAACTTTGATTTAAAAGTTGTTCTTCTGGGAAAATGATTTTTCTTATGAACATGAAACTATATCCAAAAATCCAAAAATCATGATTAAACTCAAAATGGAAGTATGTTTTCTAAAATGGTCATCTAGACGTCGTTCTTTCGACTGAAATGACTACCTTTACAAAAACGACTTTTAACTTATATTTCTGACTATAAACCTATACTTTTTCTGTTTAGATTCATAAAATAGAGTTCAATATGAAACCATAGCAATTTTATTCACTCAAAACGGATTTAAAATGAAGAAGTTATGGGTAAAACAAGATTGGATAATTTTTCTTGTTGTAGCAACGTGAAAATTGGTTACAAATCTATATTAATCATATCCTAGTTAACTTATATTGTATTATACATGTATCCTAATATATTATGTAATTTTGGGATACCATAGACACGTATGCAAATGTTTTGACATATCATATCGACCCATGTGTATATATTATTTGGAACAACCATAGACACTCTATATGCAGTAATGTGGGAGTTAACTATACAGGGTTGAGGTTGATTCCAAAAATATATATATACTTTGAGTTGTGATCTAGCCTGAGACGTGTATACACTGGGTCGTGGATTGATTCAAGATAATATATATCAATTTTTTTCTGTACATCTAACGTTGGACAACTAGTTGTTGGTTACTAACGAGGACAACTGACTTAATAAACTTAAAACATCAAAATGTATTAAAAGTATTGTAAATATATTTTGAATATACTTTGATATATATATATACATATTTGTTATAGGTTCGTGAATCGACCAGTGGCCAAGTCTTACTTCCCGACGAAGTAAAAATCTGTGAAAGTGAGTTATAGTCCCACTTTTAAAATCTAATATTTTTGGGATAAGAATACATGCAGGTTTTATAAATGATTTACTAAATAGACACAAGTACGTGAAACTATATTCTATGGTTGAATTATCGAAATCGAATATGCCCCTTTTTATTAAGTCTGGTAATCTAAGAATTAGGGAACAGACACCCTAATTGATGCGAATCCTAAAGATAGATCTATTGGGCCTAACAAACCCCATCCAAAGTACCGGATGCTTTAGTACTTCGAAATTTATATCATATCCGAAGGGTGTCCCGGAATGATGGGGATATTCTTATATATGCATCTTGTTAATGACGGTTACCAGGTGTTCACCATATGAATGATTTTTATCTCTATGTATGGGATATATATTGAAATATGAAATCTTGTGGTCTATTGTTACGATTTGATATATATAGGTTAAATTTATAACTCACCAACATTTTTGTTGACGTTTAAAGCATGTTTATTCTCAGGTAAATATTAAGAGCTTCCGCTGTTGCATACTAAAATAAGGACAAGATTTGGAGTCCATGTTTGTATGATATTATATAAAAACTGCATTCAAAAAACATATGTCGGTGTAATATATTTCTATTGTAAACCATTATGTAATGGTCGTGTGTAAACAGTATATTTTAGATTATCATTATTTGATAATCTACGTAATGCTTTTGAAACCTTTATTGATAAAATAAAGGTTATGGTTGTTTTAAAAATGAATGCAGTCTTTGAAAAACATCTCATATAGAGGTCAAAACCTCGCAACGAAATCAATTAATATGGAACGTTTATAATCAATATGAACGGGACATTTCACTGGGTATCATCAAATGCGGGTGAAGGAGGATGATATTCCAAAGACTGCTTTTATGATGCGTTACGGTCATTACGAGTTTATGGTTATGCCGTTTGGGTTGACTAACGCACCAGCTGTGTTCATGGACCTCATGAACCGAGTGTGTGGACCATACCTTGACAAGTTTGTCATTGTTTTCATCGATGACATACTTATTTACTCAAAGAATGACCAAGAGCATGAAGAACATTTGAGAAAAGTGCTAGAGTTGTTAAGGAAGGAAAAACTGTACGCTAAGTTTTCAAAGTGTGCATTTTGGTTGGAAGAAGTTCAATTCCTCGGTCACATAGTGAACAAAGAAGGTATTCAGGTGGATCCAGCAAAGATTGAAACCGTTGAAAAATGGGAAACCCCGAAAACTCTGAAGCATATACGTCAATTTTTAGGACTAGCTGGTTACTACAGAAGGTTCATCCAAGATTTTTCCAGAATAGCAAAACCCTTAACTGCATTAACGCATAAAGGAAGGAAATTTGAATGGAAGGATGAACAAGAGAAAGCGTTTCAATTGTTAAAGAAAAAGTTAACTACATCACCTATATTGTCATTACCTGAAAGGAATGATGATTTTGTGATATATTGTGACGCTTCAAAGCAAGGTCTCAGTTGTGTATTAATGCAACGAACGAACTTAATTGCTTATGCGTCTAGACAATTGAAGATTCACGAGCAGAATTATACGACGCATGATTTGGAATTAGGCGCGGTTGTTTTTGCATTAAAGACTTGGAGGCACTACTTATATGGGGTCGGAAGTATTATATATACCGACCACAAAAGTCTTCAACACATATTTAATCAGAAACAACTGAACATGAGACAGCGCAGGTGGATTGAATTGTTGAATGATTACGACTTTGAGATTCGTTACCACCCGGGGAAGGCAAATGTGGTAGCCGACGCCTTGAGTAGAAAGGACAGAGAACCCATTCGAGTAAAAGCTATGAATATAATGATTCACAATAACCTTACTACTCAAATAAAGGAGGCGCAACAAGGAGTTTTAAAAGAGAGAAATTTAAAGGATGAAATACCGAAAGGATCGGAGAAGCATCTTAATATTCGGGAAGACGGAACTCGGTATAGGGTTGAAAGAATTTGGGTACCAAAATTTGTAGATATGAGAGAAATGGTACTTAGAGAAGCTCATAAAACTAGATACTCAATACACCCTGGAACGGGAAAGATGTAAATCAAGAAACATTTTTGGTGGCCGGGTATGAAAGCCGATGTTGCTAAATACGTAGGAGAATGTTTAACGTGTTCTAAGGTCAAAGTGGAGCATTAGAAACCATCAGGTCTACTTCAACAACCCGAAATCCCGGAATGGAAATGGGAAAATATTACCATGGATTTCATCACTAAATTGCCAAGGATTGCAAGTGGTTTTGATACTATTTGGGTAATAGTTGATCGTCTCACCCAATCAGCACACTTCGTGCCAATAAGAGAAGATGACAAGATGGAGAAGTTAACACGATTGTATTTAAAGGAAGTTGTCTCCAGACATGGAATACCAATCTCTATTATCTCTGATAGGGATGACAGATTTATTTCAAGATTCTGGCAGACATTACAGCAAGCATTAGGAACTCGTCTAGACATGAGTACTGCTTATCATCCACAAACTGATGGGCAGAGCGAAAGGACAATACAAGCGCTTAAAGATATGCTACGAGCATGTGTTATTGATTTCAGAAACAATTGGTATTGACACCTTCCGTTAGCAGAATTTTCCAACAACAACAGCTACCATTCAAGCATTGAGATGGCGCCGTTTGAAGCACTTTATGGTAGAAAGTGCATGTCTCCGATTTGTTGGAGTGAAGTGGGGGATAGACAGATTACGGGTCCGGAGATAATACAAGAAACTACCGAGAAGATCATCCAAATTCAACAACGGTTCAAAACCGCCCAAAGTCGACAAAAGAGCTACGCCGACATTAAAAGAAAAGATATAGAATTTGAAATTGGAGAGATGGTCATGCTTAAGGTTGCACCTTGGAAAGGCGTTGTTTGATTTGGTAAACGAGGGAAATTAAATCCAAGGTATATAGGACCATTCAAGATTATTGTTCGTGTCGGACCAGTAGCTTACCGACTTGAATTACCACAATAACTCGCGGCTGTACATAACACTTTCCACGTCTCAAATTTAAAGAAATGTTTTGCTAAAAAAGATCTCACTATTCCATTAGACGAAATCCAAATCAACGAAAAACTTCAATTCGTCGAAGAACCCGTCGAAATAATGGATCGTGAGGTTAAAAGACTTAAGCAAAACAAGATATCAATTGTTAAAGTTCGATGGAATGCTTGTGGAGGACCCGAGTTCACCTGGGAATGAGAAGATCAGATGAATAAGAAATACCCGCACTTATTTCCAGAAGATACGTCAACACCTCCAACTGCTTAAAATTTCGGGACGAAATTTATTTAACTGGTAGGTACTGTAGTGACCCGAACTTTTCCATGTTTACATATATTAAATGAAATTGTTATTTACATGATTAAGTGTTTCCAATATATTAAGCAATCAAACTTGTTAAGACTTGATTAATTGAAATTGGTTTCATATAGACAATTAACCACCCAAGTTGACCGGTGATTCACGAACGTTAAAACATGTAAAAACTATATGATGACATATATATGATTATATATATAGTTAACATGATATTATGATAAGTAAGTATCTCATTAGGTATTTTAACAATGAGTTATATACATAAAATTGAGTTTATTGAATTAAGAAACTCGAAACGATATATATAACGATTATCGTTATAAAAACATCTTACTAAGTACATATGAATCAGATTAAGATATTGTTACACTATGTTTAATCATGATAAATGATAAGTAAACATGTCATTAAGTGTATTAACAATGAACTACATATGTAAAAACAAGACTACTAACTTAATGATTTCGAAACGATACATATATGTAACGATTATCATTGTAACAACATTTAACTGTATATATATCATACTAAGATATATTAATATATCATAATATCATGATAATGTAATAATTTAACATCTCTTTAGAAATAATAAACAATGGGTTAACAGTATTTAACAATATCGTTAACCTAAAGGTTTCAAAACAACAGTATATTGAACCAAGGATTAACCGATGTGCATACGGCCTAACCAGCTCTTCGTCTTTTTGAATTGTCACCTGAGGATTAACCGAACAGTATGTTGAACCAAGGATTAACAAATGTGCAATTCACATAGACAACATCATTGTAGTGTCCCGAACTTTTCCATGTTTATATATATATTAAATGAAATTGTTATTTACATGATTAAGTGTTTCCAACATGTTAAGCAATCAAACTTGTTAATACTTGATTAATTGAAATAGGTTTCATATAGACAATTGACCACCCAAGTTAACCGGTGATTCACGAACGTTAAACTTGTAAAAAAAAACTATATGATGACATATATATGGATATATATATATATATATATATATATATATATATATATATATATATATATATATATATATATATATATATATATATATATATATAACATGATATTATGATAAGTAAACATATCATTAAGTATATTAACAATGAACTACATATGTAAAAGCAAGACTACTAACTTAATGATTTTTAAACGAGACATATATGTAACGATTATCGTTGTAACGACATTTAATGTATATATATCATATTAAGAGATATTCATACATCATATTATCATGATAATATAATAATTTAAAATCTCATTTTATATTATAAACATTGGGTTAACAACATTTAACAAGATCGTTAACCTAAAGGTTTCAAAACAACACTTACATGTAACGACTAACGATGACTTAACGACTCAGTTAAATTGTATATACATGTAGTGTTTTAATATGTATTCATACACTTTTGAAAGACTTCAAGACACTTATCAAAATACTTCTACTTAACAAAAATGCTTACAATTACATTCTCGTTCAGTTTCATCAACAATTCTACGCGTATTCATCCGTATTCGTACTCGTACAATACACAGCTTTTAGATGTATGTACTATTGGTATATACACTCCAATGATCAGCTCTTAGCAGCCCATGTGAGTCACCTAACACATGTGGGAACCATCATTTGGCAACTAGCGTGAAATGTCTCATAAAATTACAAAAATATGAGTAATCATTCATGACTTATTTACATGAAAAACAAAATTACATATCCTTTATATCTAATCCATACACCAACGACCAAAAACACCTACAAACACTTTCATTCTTCAATTTTCTTCATCTAATTGATCTCTCTCAAGTTCTATCTTCAAGTTCTAAGTGTTCTTCATAAATTCTACAAGTTTTAGTTTCATAAAATCAAGAATACTTCCAAGTTTGCTAGCTTACTTTCAATCTTGAAGAGTGATCATCCAACCTCAAGAAATCTTTGTTATTTACAGTAAGATATCTTTCTAATATAAGGTAATACTCATATTCAAACTTTGATTCAATTTCTATAACTATAACAATCTTATTTTGAGTGGAAATCTTACTTGAACTTGTTTTCGTGTCATGATTCTACTTCAAGAACTTTCAAGCCATCCAAGATCCTTTGAAGCTAGATCCATTTGTCTCTTTTCCAGTAGGTTTATCCACAAAACTTGAGGTAGTAATGATGTTCATAACATCATTCGATTCATACATATAAAGCTATCTTATTCGAAGGTTTAAACTTGAAATCACTAGAACATAGTTTAGTTACTTCTAAACTTGTTCTCAAACAATAGTTAATCCTTATAACTTGACTTTTAAAATCAACTAAACACATGTTCTATATTTATATGATATGCTAACTTAATGATTTAAAACCTGAAAACACGAAAAACACCGTAAAACTAGACATACGCCGTCGTAGTAACACTGCGGACTGTTTTGGGTTTGATAATTAAAAACCATGATAAACTTTGATTTAAAAGTTTTTCTTCTGGGAAAATGATTTTTCTTATGAACATGAAACTATATCCAAAAATCATGGTTAAACTCAAAGTGGAAGTATGTTTTTCAAAATGGTCATCAAGACGTCGTTCTTTCGACTGAAATAACTACCTCTTACAAAAACGGCTTGTAACTTATATTTTCGACTATAAACCTATACTTTTTCTGTTTAGATTTATAAAATAGAGTTCAATATGAAACCATAGCAATTTGATTCACTCAAAACGGATTTAAAATGAAGAAGTTATGGGTAAAACAAGATTGGATATTTTTTTGATTTTAGTAGCTACGGGAAATATTAACAATTCTATACAAATCATATCCTAGCTAACTTATATTGTGTTATACATGTATTCTAATATATTATGTAATCTTGGGATGACATAGACACGTATGCAAATGTTTTGACATATCATATCGACCCATGTATATATATTATTTGGAACAACCATAGACACTCTATATGCAGTAATGTTGGAGTTAGCTATACAGGGTTGAGGTTGATTCCAAAAATATATATACTTTGAGTTGTGATCTAGCCTGAAACGTGTATACACTGGGTCGTGAATTGATTCAAGATAATATATATCGATTTATTTATGTATATCTAACTGTGGACAACTAGTTGTAGGTTACTAACTAGGACAGCTGACTTAATAAACTTAAAATATCAAAATGTATTAAAAGTATTGTAAATATATTTTGAACATACTTTGATATATATGTACATATTTGTTATAGGTTCATGAATCGACCAGTGGCCAAGTCTTACTTCCCGACGAAGTAAAAATCTGTGAATGTGAGTTATAGTCCCACTTTTAAAATCTAATATTTTGGGATGAGAATATATGCAGTTTTATAAATATTTTACGAAATAGACACAAGTAATTGAAACTACATTATATGGGTGAATGATCGAAGCCGAATATGCCCATTTTGCTTGGTAGCCTAAGAATTAGTAAACCGATCTACTAATTGACGCGAATCCTAAAGATAGATCTATTGGGCCTAACGAACCCCATCCAAATTACCGGATGCTTTAGTACTTCGAATTCGTTTTTATCATGTCCGAAGGATTTCCCGGAATGATAGGGGATATTCTTATATGCATCTTGTTAATGTCGGTTACCAGGTGTTCACCATATGAATGAATTTTATCTCTATGTATGGGATGTATATTGAAATATGAAATCTTGTGGTCTATTATTATGATTTGATAATATATAGGTTAAACCTATAACTCGCCAACATTTTTTGTTGACGTTTTAAGCATGTTTATTCTCAGGTGATTATTAAGAGCTTCCGCTGACGCATACTTAAATAAGGACGAGATTTGGAGTCCATGCTTGTATGATATTGTGTAAAAACTGCATTCAAGAAACTTATTTCGTTGTAACATATTTGTATTGTAAACCATTATGTAATGGTCGTATGTAAACAGGATATTTTAGATTATCATTATTTGATAATCTACGTAAAGCTTTTTAAACCTTTATTGATGAAATAAAGGTTATGGTTTGTTTTAAAATGAATGCAGTCTTTGAAAAACGTCTCATATAGAGGTCAAAACCTCGCAACGAAATCAATTAATATGGAACGTTTTTAATCAATAAGAACGGGACATTTCAATCATGCTATACTAGGTGCTGATCCAGAGGATGTTGTTATCCATGTAAATTAATACCACATCATGACCACCATCATCAAGCTTAGTTACATTGAAATAATTCACAACTAATGACACCAAAGTATTCGTCTTTCATGTAATGACCTTTAATTTATATAAAGGCAACATCTTCACATACTTCAAGCAAAGTCTACACTTCGAATCTATTAATCTCAGAATGTGAAAGCAGCCACTTAGAAATAATCAAAACACTAATTATCAGATTTCAAAGACTCAAGAACTGTAGCGTCGCTACTTTCACATGATCGTAATTGATGTCAATGCAGTTAAAAAAGTCATTAACAAAAAACAAAAGTCCCAACTAAATACATTTCCTAACATTGACGACCCGAAAATCAAGCTTCTCGGGTGGGACCGCCAAAAATGACAACCCAATAATAGTAATCGACAATTATGATAGCTTCACTTATAACCTTTGCCAGGTTATTTCTTATTCTTGAAAAACTAAGCCAGAATATGAAAAAGACGTTTGTCTGTTTCATATTAATTTATGTCTTTTACATTTGGTAACTATGGAAAATTTGTTGATGAGCGCGTACGAAAGTGAGATAAACTGAAAATTACGCCTTTTTTAATATCTAGTATATGGGAGAGCTGGGATGCAACTTTGAGGTTTACCGTAATGATGAGCCAACAGTGGATGAACTTAAAAGTAATTACTTTATTTTCGTAGTATAACTGGATTTTTATTACATTTGTTATGTGGATCTGTAAATGTTATGTTATTTCCTTCACAAATTTTTTATATTTCTTCTATGTTTGCTCTTTTTCTTTTTATCACATACCAATAGCCATAATATGCACCCATATTGCTACAAGAAACACTATGTACCTCACATTGGTTGTAATTACCTCAAAAAATCAAATGATACATTACCAAGTTACCAACTACTAAAACGTGCAACTTATCATCACGTATGATCATTTTCTTAAATTGTGTAGTAGGAAAATGCTTTAAGGTACTTAATATCTAGGTTCTAGACTACCAAGTAAGCAAATAAAACATGCAACATGGTTTTCTTACTATGACATAAACATGAACAAACAATTACCTCTGCAAGCATACTATCGGCCTCATCAAACACGAGAATCTTCAAATGAGATGTACCGAGTTTCTTAGCCGCAATCCATTTATTAATTGTACCAGGTGTGCCAGTAATCACTTGCGTTGTAACTGGTGCTCGCTTGGATACCGGGATATAATTGGCTTTATCGGCAGGAAGAGCCAACTCAGATGTAATACCAGTGAACTTTCCCATCTTCAATAGCACTTCCATATTCTGTATCATCATTATCATATTATCAAATGACATCAGATTTATTTGTTAAGGATTGTACAATTAAAAACATTTATAATAAATTTTAGATTCAAAAGACACACATGTTGTTGAAACTAAAAATCAATGAATCAAGATGACATATAGATTAAACATAAAAATCAATGAATCAAACATTCGATCTATACATTTCCTAACATTGACGACCGAAAATCGCAGGGGAAAAAAACAAACCTGATCTTTCAGCACTCAAGAAACATCGAGCCGTATACTCGCACTCCACCTGATGACCATATGCTGACATCTTGAGACACATTTATCTCTTCAAAATCTGTAACTACCACTGCTTAATCTCAAGTATCTCATGAACCAGTCTACTGGCTTACAAAAGTTATCAACATACCTTTTTTTAACCTAACTTTAAGCATAAATAGTAGATGCACAAATCAAAGTTATGATTTTTAATCAACTTATGTACGAGCCTTGAGATTTCAAGTACCAGTCGTATATAATAATTGTCAATATAAATATCAAAAACTTATTTGTTGTGATCTCGTGACAGTTAAAGCATTCATAGACGGACCAGACATCCAGTTTAAAGAAGTTAGAAGTTAGAATTTAGACATATATCACGCATTTCACAAACGGGACTTTAGCCTAGTGGTATGCGGTGTATTTAAGGCGTCCCTCAACAAAATTGTTGAGGTTTAAGACCAGACTGAGACAAGAATTTTAAACAATAGTATACATTTCAACAAGGAGATTACCGACTGCATCTCCAGTTTTAAACCATCACCTTCTGTTAAGCCAATGGGGAAAACAGGCGTGAGTTTTGGACAGTGTGACAGACTGCAAAAAAGCGTGTTTTTATGCAGACTCTCAAAATAATTTTAGTTTAATTACATTTTGTTAATATTAATATTTAAATATTACATCATTAAACTCTCATTAACAACCCTTTAGAGCATATTGTACAACTTACCAAAGCATATAGTGACATAAGCTCAAACTCCCTTTTAATATATAGTATAGACTTCCTAATTAACACTTCTATATTTTTTATTGGTTTTAGTTATACTCCAATGTGATAAGCGCTAAAATAATTTACCTTAAATATATCTTTGACAGTTTAAGTGAAATTTTTGATAAATATAATTATTAATTTTTCATTCGGTATCAAATAGACCGGTTACTTCATAAAGACTGATTTTAATCTTGTAAAAATGCTTATAGTATAGCAAAAACCATCTATTATTGCAAATTAATGTATAGAGAAATCATCTATTGCTGCAAACAAATTTATGATGTAACGGACATACTATCAATCCCCCGTCCCTTTTTAAGTTTAATTGATGCACCCACTATTGTCGGCCCCGTTATAAGTTGAATTAATGAATCCCTGTATTCATTCTATACATTACATAGTTTTTTTAGAAAAGAATATTGGTAGAAAATCAAGTTAAACTCTAATCCTTAAACCATAAACCGTAAACTATATATAAATCCCAAACCATAAACCCTAAACCATATTTCAAGTCTGTTCTTGGTACCTCTGTGGATGTTCAACTCATATCTTCTCCTGAAACTCTGTTTACTAAGAAGATATCATACAAGAATGCTTTATTCGTTGTTAGATACATTCATGATGATGAATATAAGACTACCATGTTTGATATTGATAATTAGAAGGCTCCTGGTCTTGATGGTTATTCTTTAAAGTTTTTCAAATCAGCTTGGGATGTTGTTGATAAGAATGTGTGTTTAGCTATTAGAGAGTATTTTCAAAATGGTAAACTGTTAAAAGAAGTTAACTCTACGATCATAGCCCTTGTTCCTAAAATCACTTCTCCTCAGAATGTGTCTCATTTTCGACCTATTGCATGTTGCAATGTGATTTATAAATGCATCAGCAAAGTGATGACCAATAGGATTAAGGGGTGTTTGGATGATATCATTGATGTGAACTAGAGTGCTTTTATACATTGGTAGGCAAATTAGTGATATCATTGATGTGAACTACTATATGAAATTCATAGTCTTCCTTAGCATCAGTACTTTAATAACGTATTTTAAAAGTGTTGCACAAATATTGTTTGTCATAAACATTCATAAGCACTGCTACCCGAGAATCGTTGTGGAGAGCTGCCATAGTTACCAGAGAGTCTCATATCCGTTGAGCCACTCGTAACCTATGCAACCGAAAAAAAATCGCTAAAAAGGAACAAGACTCATACTAACCAGTATTATATATTTATATGTCACAAGGAAAACATCGAGTAATCGGTCGAATACATACCTCTCACCACAAATGTAAGAAGTGCGAAGAAACTCAATCTACTAGCGATATGTCGGTTGGCATGAGAAAAACGACATCAGACACTACACAATTAATGTGACCATTATTAGACGAGTAAAGTGACCATTAGACGATAAAAGAATATTATCGATCTTCAATCTACCGTCTTTAACTTGGTATATACCATTTTTTAATAGCCATGAATCCGGATGATCATTCAGAACTAAAGAGTCTAATAACAACTTTAAATCTTCAAAAATTAGCAAGGTGACGACAAGATGTTTAATGATTAATATAGTGTTTTAACCCGGCCTAGACCCAAGACCATAGACCATGGACCCTAGACCCTAATCCCTAAACCCTGGACCCTATACCCTAATCCCCAAACCTTAGTCATTTAAATTTATTACACGATTTTAATAGCATTATTTAAAAAAATTGAAATAGATTAACGGTGAATGATAGTGACTAACAACGAAGATATTCGATACCCGTGAGAAAACAAGGTAACCCGAGAATTAGTAAGTAAATGGGGATCCCCGTTTACCCGTCACTACCTGCAAACGACCTGACTTTGGCTAACTCTCGCCACCACTAGGGCTGTTAACGAACTGAGCTTTTAACGAGTTACTCGAATTCGAGCTCGTTTATTTCGAGTTTGAGCTTTAAGTTCGAACTCGAGTCGAATTCGAACTCTAGCCGAATTCTAACTAAAAATAGTATTCGATTAGTTTCACGAGTCGAGTATAAAAATGTTAGTATTCGACTCGACTCGCTCGAAAACTCGTTTAATAATCAAACGAACTAATCGAGCACATATGAAGGCTCGACTATGTTTAAATACGAGCATAGCCCGAGCTAAACGAGCTGAGTTACATGAAACATGAATAAATATAGAATATTACATCATAAAGGAGGAATAAGTTAAAATACGAGGATCGAACAAAAACTTTTGAACGAACATCGAATTCGACGGTGGTGCGATTGTGGTTTTATACAACCACTCACCCACCGTCACCCACTTAACCATTACTGAATCGCGCTAGTATACCAACGAACCACCACAGGACCGTTGGACCACCTCCGAAAAACTGAACCATCATAGGACCACCAAATCACCACCGGACCTCCGAACCACCACCAAATTCACCCTCACCATATAGAATAAATTTTGTATTCTTATATTTATATATTTTGTATATTATTAAGAACCGAGCAAACAAAACAATAAACAAAAACCTAAGCTCGCTAAGACAACAACAAATAAAATTAAAAGCTCTAATCTAGACAATGACCGGGATATTTAAAACCATCTAAATAATGAAGATATATTGCATTGATATCGATATGAAAAACTAAAAAAGACATTGATATTGAATATACTTATATATGTAAATTTATAATTTAAAAAAAATAATCTAGAAGTTACGATGGACTTCCCTCTTTAATCTCAGCAAAAAGATTTCACTTTCCCTCTAACAATTGGCGGACTATTTCCCTCTCATATTTTAATTATTTTAGTGTTCCCTCTTTACTTCATAATAATCTTTCCCATTGCATAAAAAAATACAAAAAAACCCCTCACCTATAAAAAAACTCACGAGATACACAACTGGGTCTTTTACAATTCCATTCAATCATGTTCAAACTAATGAAAAACAACCCTAATTTCTCCGTGAATAAGACACGATTAAATTCAAATTCAAGATGACATCTCACTTTTCCTAAATCTCACTTATAACGTCACTGTATGATGAAGAAATGGATTTGATTTCAATTTCAATCTGAATTTCTTATTGACGTGGTCCGTGAATCACAATGTTGTGTTTGTTATTGAAGATCAGCCAATAAAGAATCGATAGGGTATGTATTCTTAATCTACTTTTATATTTCAATTTCAGTTTATGCGATTATCATTACAAAGATTTTTCGATAAGGTATGTATAGTTCATACGGATTTTGTACTTTTTTTTTTTTTTTTTTTTGCCGTTGTTAGATGTATCATGTGTTTTTGATCCTGTATTCTTAATCTGCTAGTGTTTGCACTACTAGTGTTTTTTGCCGTTGTTAGATGTATCGTATGTATAGTTCATATGTATGTTAACTATACATGTAATTTATAACCATTGCTTTGTTTATAGTTGAATGAGGTCTGATATATGGTGTTATATTGTACGTGGAACCAGGAAGACAATGGTATTACCAAATATGTAGCGAGTGTCGAAACAAAGTCATCCCGATTAAAACAACACCTCAGTGTGCAGACCACAGAGACCAGACCAACTGCAGACTCAGGTTCCAAATTTACACTACAATAAACACTTACACTCTAATTAAAACTTTATAAAAACTGCTACGACTGTTGTATGTGCTAAAACATAAATCCACTATTAATTTGAATGCCACTTTAGGTAGCACTGTTATCGTTATTTTGTCAAAAAAAATAAATAAATAAATAAATAAATAAATTTATAGCATACAACCAAGTTCCAACAAGAACCCAAATATTCTGAATTTAATGATAGAGGTTTGACTTCTCAAAGGTCAACCTTATTCTTCTCCCCTCTCTCCGTCAGTGAACTCAATGCTGCTGCAACTACAGTTCAAAAAATATACAAAAGTTACAGAACAAGAATGAATCTAGCTGATTGTGCAGTAGTTGAAGAGTTATGGTTAGTTTCAACTGAATCCAAGATGCACCATTTTGTTTACTAATAGAAACGCGCAATAGTTTGACTTTGACTCAGGGTCAATGTTTTATTTGATTTATGAAATCCGTTTTTAGTTTGAGTTTCTGAATCTGGTGATATGTTGTAGGTGGAAGGCTTTGGATTTTGCACCCTTAGATTGGAGTTCTGTTTCGTTTTCTAATGTTGAAAAACATGAAACTGCTACTTCTCGGTGGGCGCGGGCAAGAACTAGAGCTGAAAAAGTGGGGAAGGGTCTATCCAAGAATGAAAAGGCTCAAAATTTGGCCTTACAACATTGGCTTGAAGCCGTGAGTACTTTTCTTAAACCTTATCATGGTTTGCAGGGGCGGAGCTAGGATTATATTAGGGGATGCTAGATACTTTAAAATTTTGAAAGCTAAAAGGAAATGATAAAATATATAAATTAGCACATAACAAAATCTTATGGAGTTATTTATAAGTGATAAAATGAATAATTGTAGGTGTCAATTATCATTCAACAAGAATGAACTTAAAAGTACTAATTTATAATTGACCTATAATAAGACATGAATACATGTTAGTAAGTTTAGTACCGACATTTTTTTCAAAATTATCATATTTGATCAAAAGGTCATTGGCTTAGCGATATGACGTTAATCCATAAATTTTGAGATTGTGAGTTAAAGTCTCAGACTAGACTATTTGTATATATTCGTGATGCATGTGTGCATGTGTTTAGAAACCTATTTGAGTTATTGATTCCTACACATAAAAATTAAATTATGCACAAATTAAAAAAGAAAATACTTGAATATAGTTAATAATTTAGTCTCTCTTTTGATTGAAATATATGTTGAACTTGAAACATGTATTTATTTACGGAGTTTACTATGAATTGTGTTATAATTGAAGGATGTAAAAGGAGTTAAGTAAATATGATTCTGGGTTTACTTTAAAAGTTATCTGTTGAGGTAATAAAAGTCATATATTCAGTAACTTTTGTGTTTTTTCTTATGTATAGTCATTTAGATACATATAATACATAATTGCACTCCCCAATATCCGGCCATGTGCAAAATCTGATAGATATATAAATTAATGAAATGATGAAGGAATCATAATTTGTTTTTCTTACCTAAACATATTTCAGCACATTACTTAACCCACCTATCTTGCTACCTCTAAAATAAATCACTGACTTTAGAGATGATGCGTATATTGGTACATGCACGGACAGCAGTTGCTCTGCCTGCTGCTGCTGCTGCTGCTGCTACTTGTAGTTGCAGCTCCTACTCCAGGTTTTCAATTTGTTCCGAACAATGTTGTAGCAACGAATATTACGTATGTTCCATGTAAGTATTTTACAGAGATGAGTTTTTAATTATGTAGTTTGATTTGGAGAGAGTCTGGGTCTGTCGTGATATCTTGATGATCACTTTGAAGGCCCAAATTACTACTAGTACTAAGGTTTAAAATCTGTCGTAGTCTAACTTTGACCTCCTTCCTCTACATTTTGTTTCAAAACGGTAACAAGTTGTCTTATGAAAAATTGTAGGACCCTGCTAAAAAAGAGTTGGCTGAAGAGCTGCTGGCATACAGTGACACTTTCAATAAAACAGAGATTTCTTTGGTTAAAGGAGATGTAGCTAAACAAGCTGGTTTGACTCGAACTTTTTCTCAAAGTTTGTTTGTGTTTATCAGATGTAACGTGTGATCACCTTTTATACTAAATGTAAGCTGATTAGAATATGATATTGTGTTCAGGTGTTGCTTTCAGTTACTTGGAATCAGCTCTTCAGAGTTTTGAAGGTCCATGAGACAATCATGGATTATAGTCTTTTAGTTGGTCTTCACTCTAAAGACGAAGGTGGTGCATACGTTTCTTCATACCATGTATCCGATCCTGGAGGGTAATACTACCATTTCATTAACCAACCATGATTATACAGGCGATGAGATAAGTGGGTCACTTTTACTATGTGTCAAACTGGTCGGGTAGGGTTGGGCTGATTTGCTCAGAAAGTTCGTTTGTCAACTTTGAAAATCAACTAAATTGACTTGTCCACTTTTGGTTACTATATTCATTAGAATGTGACTATATTCACTAGTGTTGGTCTGTAGTTTCTCTATTATAATTTGTGAGTCTTTTTTGTACAAACAACCTTTTGAGGGGTTTGTAGTTCAAACATCCTTGTGAGGGGTTTGTAGTTTAGGATCCTTATGGGCTTCTTATTTTGTTGTAGGTGAATTTTCCGATAAAGTGTTGCTGGTAATCATGTAGACCAGTTTCTACAACTTATGCATAAGACACATATGTTACATCTTTTATAATTGTCGTATACGGTATGTGTTCCCTATGCTATATTTCAATTTAGTTTCGTACATCTTTTATATGATTAAACCCGATACTTTGTAACTATTTGATTATTTCTACTTACCTATTTCTGTACTTTTAAATAGGTTTATCGTCTTATTTTGTTACATTTATACAACTCCAGTTTCAACGTGGAAGTTATTGAAAACAGAAGACTGCAACATTGTGGTATTAATATTTCAAGATGTGGTATTCAGAAATAAAGGTACAATGTTGCTTCAATCCTGGTTTTGTATATCTGTCGTGGTGTATCGTGACCTTCGTTATCGATACTCTAACAGGTTACTTTTGTCGTCAAAGCGTGGATATGTTACAAGTTCATATTTGGTTACCGAAGCTCATGTAGAGGCACCTACGACGGAATCCGTCTTCTTGGCGGGAATTCTTTAAAAATCGGAAACCCAAGTATTTCTGAGAGAAGTGATACAACTATTTTTAAGTTTCTCCAAGATTTGCTTTAATTGTTGGTTACACTTTATAATTATGTCTGAGTACTGTTGAAATGTTGATTCTTTACTTTCAGTATTATACATCCATTAATTGGTTGATGGTTGAGTGGTTCAATTTTTCATTAATTCATATTCATGCTTAAGTTATTCTTCAATTTACATCGGGTGATCATACTTCAATTTTAAAACACTTCATCCTTAGATGATCGTTAAATTGTATAGTGGTTCGATATGTTAATTGTTGATCAATACACTACAATCATTTTATAGCCAGTCGTTTGGGAGTTTAAAAAAGCTTTCAAAATACTAATACGTTAATACAATCTGCTGCAACGATTTGTGATAAACAGAAAGTCATAAAACACTTACACCTGAACACAAACAACCAAAACCATTTGTTGCAGACTTATCTTAAGTTATATGTGATATTATGACCCTAATACTAAGCGTCTAATTAGTTTTTCTTTTTTAGAACCTTATATAAATTCTGTCTATCATGAAATATGACTGAAATACTAAGTGTTGTATAAGAGTACTATATAGAACCCATAATATAAGTGTCATATATGATATTATGACCCTAATACTAAGTGTCTTATTAGTTTTTCCTTTTTAGGACCTTATATAAATTCTGTCAATCATGAAATAGGACCGAAATACTAAGTGTCGTATAAGAGTACTATATAGAACCCATAATATAAGTGTCTTATATGATATCATGATCATAATACTAAGCGTCCTATTAGTTTTTCTTTTTTAGGACCTTATATAAATTCCGCCAATCATGAAATAGGACCGAAATACTAAGTGTCGTATAAGAGTACTTTATAGAACCATAATATAAGTGTCCTATATGATATTACGACTATAAAACTAAGGGTCACATTAGTTATACATTTTAAGATCCTAAATAAATTCCGTCAATCATGAAATAGGACCGAAATATTAAAGGTCGTATAAGAGTACCTTATAGAACCCATAATATAAGTGTCCTATATGATATTACGACCATGAAACTAAGCGTCCTATTAGTTATACCTTTTAGGACCCTAGATAAATTCCGTCAATCATGAATAGGACCGAAATATTTAATGTCGTATAAGAGTACTTTATAGAACCCATAATATAAGTGTCCTATACGATATGATGACCATAAAACTAAGCGTCCTATTAGTTATACCTTATAGGACCCTATATAAATTGAGTCAATCAACATATAGGACATGATTACTAAAAGGTCCTATTTATTCCCATTATAGGACCTTTTTTAAAAAGGTCGCAAGTTATGATAAGACCTTTAAATAATATCCTATTAGTTATATACATTTTAGGACCCTAAATAAATTTCGCCAATCAACATATAGGACACCATTACTAAAAGGTCATATTAAATCCCATTACAGGACCATTTTTAAAAAGGTCACAAGTTATAATAGGACCTTTAAAAAGTGTCCTATTAGTTATACCTTTTAGGACCATAAATAAATTTCGTCAATCAACATATAGGACACCATTACTAAAAGGTCCTATTTAATCCCATTATAGGACCCTTTTTAAAAAGGTCACAAGTTATGATAGGACCTTTAAAAAGTGTCATGTTAGTTATATCTTTTAAGACCCTAAATAAATTCCGTCAATCAACATATAGGACACCATTACTAAAAGGTCCTATTTAATCCTATTATAGGACCCTTTTTAAAAATGTCACAAGTTATGATAGGACTTTTGAAAAAGTGTCATATTAGTTATACCTTTTAGGACCCTAAATAAATGCCGTCAATTAACATATAAGACACCATTAATAAAGGTCCTATTTAATCCCATTATAGGACCCTTTTTAAAAAGGTCATAAGTTATGATAGGACCTTTGAAAAAGTGTCCTATTAGTTATACCTTTTAGGACTCTAAATAAATTCCGTCAATCAACATATAGGACACAATTACTAAAAGGTCATAAATAGTAGTCTGTTAGGACCCTTTCCATGACCCTGTTAGGACCCTGAAATAATGGTCCTAATATGTAGTTTTATAGGACTTTCGCATTTTTGACCAAATAAAAATTGGTCCTATAAGCCCGTTTTTCTTGTAGTGAAAGGTATGAATGGACAATGAATGTTTGATACAAAAATATACATTAAGCGTACTAGGAAATGAGTATTAACAGCGGTAACGTCAACAATGAATGAAGGTAATCCATATGACGCAGCCATGACCTTGAACATGTCATATGAATTACCAAAACATAACAAAATTTGAGCAATTTTACAGATGCATATACTTTTAACAAAATATATGTTACACTAAATCTAATCTAATGTTACCTTCATTTACACAATAAATTACTCAAAAATGAACTTGCATGTGTGCTGTAATAAATAAATGCATATATATAATAACAAACTGTAAAACATTAATTGATCATATCAATGAACATTCACTTTGTTAAATATATAAAAAAAATCCCATATATTACGTGGATTTAAGAATCAAAAAGAAAAAAGTCCTTTTTGAACCCTAATGGAATCCATTCGTGTGTCAGGCTTTTTTTTTTTACTTTAAAAGTGATTATTCTGTATTTTTGTCATCAGATGCATGAAGACAATGTTTGTTAGTCAGTAAAACAAATTATGCTAACGATTTACCAACTAATGAACATAGTTTATGATGAATGTTGTTATACATATGTAATTTGTTTTTTCTATATAACTAGCAGAAACTCTAACCATTGTTACAATGCTTTTTATACAAACGATTATCAGTTATGATGTATATGAATCTTAAGTCAAAGAAAATCTAATAGATTCAGGAAATCTTTGAAAGAGAGTACTTACCTTGACGTTCGGGTCGGATGGGTGTTTTCTTCCGTCAAAAGTGTTATGCAGTTATGGAGTCAGATACTGATCGACTTAAGAGTTTATACTATTCTACGGCGTATATAAATTATATAAAGTAAATAATTAAAATGTTTTAAAATAAAAAACTAATTGGGAATGTAAATCGCCTATAAATAAAATAATTAGTTTAAGGACCCGTGAATTCACGGGTTTGTTTAAAGAAAACTGAGAAATAAGAACAATAAAAAATGATCATAAAAACATATACTCATATTATCATTAAAGTTTTATACAAATAATAATAACAATAGAAAATGAATATAAAAACGGGGAATTCCGGTTATATTCCGCATGAAAATATAATAAACTCAGAGATTTCTTACACGGAGTATATGAATACTAAATGACACACTTAATTTATCACCCAACAAATAACATAGTTTGACATTGTAAAAACACTAAATATCAAAAGCACTTCTTAATTTTTCTCTCAAAAGCACTTCATTTTCTTTGCTTTCCTCTATATCAAAACCAAAAGCTCTTCTCGATTTTCCTTTGTCTTACCGAAAATTTAGTAACATCCTTGCAAGCATCCTATGTTACACACAACCAAAAGCTCTACAAATCAAAACATTATACACGTTTTTTTCTTGATCATAATAGAAAATACACAATATTGTAGTTTGAGAAATATTGCCAGGGTAGTGGATATGAACATATCCAAACATCCTATGATTATGTTAGTGTTTATCTGCTTTAAAGCCACCCGTTCCTAGTCGACATAACATGTTCATAGGTATAGTCAAATTCAAACACATATGGACACAACATTAGAATCAACTGCAATACTATTTAAATGTCACCATTACATGCATCCGTATTTAATTAAATTATGATGATATTATATATTGAACGCACCTAACTGCTAAGGGTACAATCAATCTATATAGCCATAAAGTATAAATATAGATAAAAAATGCCATTCAGTAGGTTGTGTCAAGTCTTCACGTTCAAAAGCATCTTATAATTTAATTTTACCATAACTATTTCGGTTCTTGCTTAAGCTTAATATACATAAGCTCGGGACCTGAAACAAAATTTCCAAGTAAAGCACTAACATTAAACGATGCGGAGCATTTCAGAGCTTACGTACATTAAACCACGTGGAGCATTTCAGAGCTTTCATTTCAGAGCACTTCAATATTAGACCATGAAACACATAACCTACATAAACTCGAACGTATCCGTATGTGACTACTTAAACCTGAAAACAATTAATTAAAAACAAAAGAATCAGTGTTGCATTTATAACATCATTTGGAATATACAGAAAAAACTTGCATTATGAATCTAGGACTGAAACTTTATACACCATATGTAGCATTTATACGCAATTATAACCCAAAACGATCTAAAAACTTTAAAAAATATCACTTTGATTACCAGGAAGTGATGTTTTCATATTCCTTCACTATCTCATACGGAGTACTATTAGTAGCAACCATGAAAAACAGGCTTACTCAAAGGAGCTCAATTAGTATTATGCAATATATAGGTTTAATACATCTCATATCAATGAATGAACATCAAGGTTACTCAAGGGAGCTCTTATGCAATAATTAATCTTAATATACTTCTTTAAACGTTTTCAAGAAATACATGTAGAAGCAATGATAATGCTAAAAACGAACATATATTTCATAACATTATTCCTCAAGAAAGACAAGCTTTTAGTTGCAATTGTTCTATTTACAAGTGATATTCGTTTAAATAATAAAAGGTGAAGACAAAAGACAGATTCGACGAATTGAAGACGCAAACGACCAAAAAGCTCAAAAGTACAAAATACAATCAAAGAGGTTCCAATTATTGATAAGAAACGTCTCGAAATTACAAGAGTACAAGATTCAAAACGCAAAGTACAAAATATTAAATTGTACGCAAGGACGTTCGAAAATCCGGAACCGGGACCAGAGTCAACTCTCAACGCTCGACGCAACGGACTAAAAATTACAAGTCAACTATGCACATGAATATAATATAATATATAAATAATTCTTAAAAATTATATATATATTATATTAATCGTCGGCAAACAAAGAGCCAAGGCTGAATGAGCTGTAAAAACGAACTCCGCGACTTGCAGAGTTCGAAGGCTAAAAGTACCGCGACTCGCGGAGACCCCCTGAACTCAATTCCCTATAAAAGCAAACGCAGTTTGATCGCAAAAAAATCATAATATATCAATCTCTCTATCTATATACGTAATATTTATATTTATAATTTATATTTTAATTTTAATTTTAATTTTAATCCTAATAATAAGGGTATGTTAGCGAATGTTGTAAGGGTGTAAGTCGAAATTCTGTCCGTGTAACGCTACGCTATTTTTAATCATTGTAAGTTATGTTCAACCTTTTTAATTTAATGTCTCGTAGCTAAGTTATTATTATGCTTATTTAAAACGAAGTAATCATGATGTTGGGCTAATTACTAAAATTGGGTAATTGGTCTTTGTACCATAATTGGGGTTTGGACAAAAGAACGACACTTGTAGAAATTAGACTATGGGCTATTAATAGGCTTTATATTTGTTTAACTAAATGATAGTTTGTTAATTTTAATATAAAGATTTACAATTGGGCGTCCCTATAAATAACCATTTACACTCGATCGGACACGATGGGCGGGATATTTATATGTACGAATAATCGTTCATTTAACCGGATACGGGAATGGATTAATAGCCACTAGAATTATTAAAATAGGGGTGAAATTATGTACAAGGACACTTGGCATTATTGATAACAGAGTATTAAAACCTTGGGTTACACGCAGTCGATAACCTGGTGTAATTATTAAACAAAGTATTAAAATCTTGTTACAGTTTAAGTCCCCAATTAGTTGGAATATTTGACTTCGGGTATAAGAATAATTTGATGAGGACACTCGTACTTTATATTTATGACTGATGGACTGTTATGGACAAAAACCAGACGGACATATTAAATAATCCAGGACAAAGGACAATTAACCCATGGGCATAAAACTAAAATCAACACGTCAAACATCATGATTACGGAAGTTTAAATAAGCATAATTCTTTTATTTCATATTTAATTCCCTTTATTTTATATTTAATTGCACTTCTAATTATCGCATTTTATTTTATTGTTATTATATTTAATTGCACTTTTAATTATCGTACTTTTTAATTATCGCAAGTTTATTTTATCGCACTTTTATTATTCGCAATTTCATTATCGTTATTTACTTTACACTTTAAATTAAGTCTTTTATTTATTTAATATTTTACATTTGGTTTTAACTGCGACTAAAGTTTTAAAATCGACAAACCGGTCATTAAACGGTAAAAACCCCCTTTATAATAATAATATTACTTATATATATATTTGTATTTTTATAAAAGTAAACTAATATAGCGTTAAGCTTTGTTTAAAGATTTTCCCTGTGGAACGAACCGGACTTACTAAAAACTACACTACTGTACGATTAGGTACACTGCCTATAAGTGTTGTAGCAAGGTTTAAGTATATCCATTCTATAAATAAATAAATATCTTGTGTAAAATTGTATCGTATTTAATAGTATTTCCTTATAAAATTTAATAGCTATTTTATATACACCTCGCATAACATCAAGTATATTTTTGGCGCCGCTGCCAGGGACAATCAAACTTAAAAGCCGGAAGCGCAACGCTAAATAAATAAAAAAAAAGATTTTTATTTTTAGTTTACTTTTATTAAAATTCACTTTTGTAAAAATACGTTTTTAATTATTCGAAAACATAAAAAGAAAACAAAAATATAAATATTTTTAAGAATTTGTTAAATATTTAAGTTTTGTAAAGTTTCTTTATTTTTATTTTATAAAAATATAAGTTTTATTTAAATATTTTGTTTTTATTAAAACATAAAAAAAACGTCGAATTAAATCCTGTACCTGAGTTGAATTTTGGAACCCCGCGACTCGCGGAGTTTACAGCTTCGAATACCGCAACTCGCGGAGCCTCCCTGACACACGTGACAGAAACCCTAATCAGCATTAAATACGGGATAATTATTATTTATTTATTATTATTAACCCTAATTACTTATTTATTATTATAATTAGTTTTAAGTTTTTAAATTAAATTGTATTTTAGTTAAATTAGTTTAATTAAAATATAAAATTAATAGTTTAATAAAATAAATAATATAAAAATAATATTTTTATAAATATTGTACTTTTTACAACTTTTTGTATATTTTTATATTTGGTCCCTTTTTAATTATTTTAGCGTAATATTTGTATTTTTCGCTCGTATTTAGTTTTAAGATATAATTTTTGCCATAGTTATTTTTTTACTTCTAGATTTTTAGGCTTTGCCGTAAAATTCCTTAAGTGCTTTTTCTTTAGACTAAGATTTAGGTGCTTAGAATTTTGTGACGCCTTTTTAAGTTTTAGTACCTCTTTTTAAGATATTTCCATTTGGGATATAGTTTTACTTGTAAGCTTTAATATTTTTAGACGCCTTTTACCTATGTATCAATTATCATTCCAATTAGTAATCTCAATTTGCGATTATAATTTTAAGTTAGTGATAGTAATAAGGTTGGGTTAGTCGAGTGTTTTTAAGTTCTATAAGTCACTCTTTTTCTTTCTTATTTTTATTTTTCGACCTTTTTCCGACGCACTCTTTTTCTTTCTTATTTCTCGTCATTCTAGTTTTAGGATATAGATTTTTATTCTACTTCTTATCTAAATTTCTTAAAATTACGAAAATTTATTTTAAGTGGTTAAATTAATAGATATCAAAATTTTCTGGTTCGTAGTAATAGTTGGATTTGTACGTGGACCGGGTTATTGGAGCCAAACAGTCCTCAATTATATTGAGACCAAACGAATCCTGCCCCTCTGCTGCATCTTTTGGCTATTCGAAACGTGGGCAAAATCAGAAAAGTCTATTAATTGGATAACTTATATAATTTTTCTTTCCTTTTTAAAAAACTAATAGGATATTCAGTGAATGCACCGAGCAAGACGTTCACCACCTTTTGTACGTTCACCACCTGTAACTAGATCAAGACATTTAGCAAATATTACCGCCGTTGATTTTTCTTTAGAATCGTCATCCAGTCGACCAAGTACTCCGGTTCAAATTTCCGATAATCCATTTTTTGAACCCGACCTCACAATTGAGAATCCGGAGAATATTCAGGGACGATTCATAGATCCTGAACCATTAAATTTTCCTCCGGAACCACCAATCATTCAAACAGAGATTGTTGAGGAACGAACCATTAAATCAGAATCCTCTAGTGATTCCGATTCAACAAATTCAATTTTGGAGAATCTGGAACCTTTAAATATGGAAGACCGAATGAGAGCTAAACGCACTGGCCAAGGTCACGCAATTACTCATCCTGACATTAAGGCGCTAGATTATGAAATCAAAGGACAAATTCTACACATGGTGACTAATCAATGCCAATTTAGTGGTACGCCGAAGGAAGATTCAAATGAACATCTTCGTACCTTTAATAGGATCTGCACTCTATTTAAAATAAGAGAAGTTGAGGATGAACAGATATATCTCATGTTATTTCCCTGGACTTTAAAGGGAGAAGCCAAAGATTGGTTGGAATCGTTACCTGAAGGGGCGATTGATACATGGGATATTTTAGTTGAAAAATTTCTTAAACAATTCTTTCCTGCATCTAAAGCCGTAAGACTTCAAGGAGAAATTGTTACGTTCACACAGAAACCGAATGAAACTCTATATGAGGCGTGGACAATATTTGGAAAGTTATTAAGAGGATGTCCGCAACATGGTTTAGACACCTGTCAAATAGTACAAATATTCTACCAAGGATGCGACATCACTACAAGAAAAGACATCGATATAGCAGCTGGTGGTTCCATTATGAAGAAAACCGAAACTGATGCTTATAAAATTATTGATAACACTGCTTCCCACTCACATGAGTGGCACCAAGAAAAAGATATCGTTAGATCATCTAAAGCAGCTAGAGCTGATTCTAACCATGACTTAGATTCCATTTCCGCAAAGATAGAAGCTGTCGAGAGACGAATGAAAAAGATGACTAACGATATTCACTCAATACGAATTAGTTGTGAGCAGTGTGGAGGACCACATTTGACAAAAGATTGTCTTAGTATTGAATTAACAATGGAACAAAGAGAGAATATTTCATACATAAACCAAAGGCCTGGAAATAATTATCAAAATAATTATCAACCGCCAAGACCGATCTACAATCAAAACCAGAATTATAATCGAAATATTCCATACAACAACCAACAAGGTCCTAGCAATCAACAAGTGTCCAACAATAATTACAACCAGCAAAGACCTAATTTTCAAAACAAACCACCACAACCCGATGATAAAAATCCGAATTTAGAAGATATGATGACGAAGCTAGTTGAAACTCAAACGCAGTTTTTCACATCTCAAAAACAAACTAATGAACAAAATGCTCAAGCATTTAGAAATCAACAAGCTTCTATTCAAAACTTGGAACAAGAAGTAAGTAACCTAGCAAGATTAATAGGTGAAAGAAAACCGGGAAGTCTACCTAGTGATACAAATGCTAACCCCCGGAATGAAACAGCTAAAGCTATTACCACAAGAAGTGGTACAACACTTAAACCACCTGAAATACCTGTAACTTCTGATGAAGCTATTCCTACTCCACAAGAACCACAACCTGATCATGATAAGGAAAAAGAACCGGTAGTTGAGAAGGTTAACGAAGATAACACAGTTAAGGCTAAACCTTATGTTAAACCATACCAACCACCACTTCCTTACCCGAGTAAAATGAAGAAAGAGAAACTTGAAGCCGAGCAATCCAAATTCTTGGATATGTTTAAACAGATAAATGTAAATCTTCCTTTCATTGATGTGATTTCAGGAATGCCTAGATATGCTAAATTCTTGAAAGATCTGATCACGAATAGAAAGAAAATGGAAGAACTCTCGGCTGTTACTATGAACGCTAATTGTTCAGCAGTGCTGTTGAATAAGATACCAGAAAAACTATCTGATCCAGGAAGTTTCACAATTCCATGTTTTCTGGGTAGTCTTAGTTCAATAGAAGCATTGGCAGACTTAGATGCTAGTATAAATTTAATGCCGTATTCACTATACGCTAAACTAGACCTTGGAGAATTGAAACCAACAAGAATAAGCATACAACTAGCCGATCGATCAATAAAATATCCTAGAGGGATAATGGAGAACATGCTAGTTAAAGTTGGTACTTTAGTATTTCCAGTAGATTTTGTTGTTCTGGACATGGAAGAAGATTCTCAAGTTCCTCTCATATTAGGAAGACCATTCTTAAACACGGCTAAAGCAATGATAGACGTGTTCGGTAAGAAATTGACCCTAAGTATAGAGGACAAGAGTGTTACCTTTTCAGTTGATAGAGCAATGCAAGAACCACAATCTGCAGATGATATATGTTATTATATTCAAACTATAGATGCACATGCAGAATTATTAGAAGAATTTCCAGAATTACAAGGAACAGGAGAATGTTCTTTAGGAGAAGGAACTGAACAAATTGATGAAGCTGAAATGTTAGCTACACTTATGGCCAATGGATATGAACCAACAACAGAAGAAATTCAAATGCTAAAAGAAGAAGACAGATATCGATATAAATCATCAATAGAAGAACCTCCGAAATTAGAGTTAAAGCTACTTCCAAACCATTTGGAATACGCTTATTTACATGGTGAATCTGAATTACCTGTAATAATATCATCTTCTCTTACTGAAAATGAGAAATCACAACTCATTTCTGTGTTGAAAGCTCATAAACCAGCTATTGCATGGAAGATTCATGATATTAAAGGAATAAGTCCTTCGTATTGCACACATAAAATCCTTATGGAAGAACGTAATAAAACGTGTGTGCAATGCCAACGAAGACTAAATCCTAATATGCAAGATGTAGTTAAGAAAGAAATTATTAAACTACTAGACGCATGTCTAATTTATCCAATTTCTGATAGTCCATGGGTAAGCCCAGTTCAATGCGTGCCTAAGAAGGGTGGCATGACTGTCATTACAAATGAGAAAAATGAGCTTATTCCTACAAGGACTGTAACAGGATGGCGTGTATGTATTGATTATAGAAAATAATTAAATGACGCCACCAGAAAAGATCACTTTCCCTTACCTTTTATTGATCAAATGTTGGAAAGATTAGCCGGAAATAGTTACTATTGTTTTCTTGATGGATTTTCCGGATATTTTCAAATTCCAATAGCACCCGAAGATCAAGAGAAAACCACATTCACGTGCCCTTATGGTACTTTTGCTTACAAACGCATGCCATTTGGACTTTGCAACGCCCCTGCAACCTTTCAAAGGTGTATGATGGCGATTTTTCACGACATGATAGAAGAATGCATGGAAGTTTTCATGGATGACTTTTCAGTCTTCGGTGATACATTTGAAACATGTCTAGCTAATCTTGAACGAATGCTTATTAGATGCGAACAATCAAATCTAGTTCTTAATTGGGAGAAATGTCATTTTATGGTTAAAGAAGGCATCGTTCTTGGTCATAAAATTTCAAAAGAAGGAATTGAAGTGGATAGAGCTAAAGTAGATGTAATTGCTAAACTTCCACATCCCACCAATGTTAGAGGAGTTAGGAGTTTTCTAGGGCATGCCGGTTTTTACCGACGTTTCATAAAATATTTTTCTAAAATTGCCACTCCTATGAATAAACTCCTAGAAAAGGATGCTCAATTCATCTTTTCAGATGAATGTATCAAATCTTTTAATATTCTTAAAGAGAAACTCACTAATGCGCCGATCATGATAACACCAAATTGGAATCTACCATTTGAACTAATGTGCGATGCAAGTGATTTTGCAATGGGAGCCGTTTTAGGACAAAGGATTGAAAAACGATTTCAACCTATTTATTATGCTAGTAAGACGTTACAAGGAGCACAAACAAATTATACAACTACTGAAAAAGAACTCCTTGCTATTGTCTTTGCTTTTGACAAATTTCGATCATATCTCGTTCTAGCTAAAACGGTGGTCTATACCGACCATTCTGCTCTTAGATACCTATTTTCGAAACAAGATGCCAAACCAAGATTAATCCGTTGGATCTTACTCTTACAAGAGTTTGATATTGAAATTCGAGATAAAAGAGGAGCAGAAAATCTCGTCGCTGATCATCTTTCTCGTCTTGAAAATCCCGAATTAGAAGTTCTAAATGAATCGGCCATACAAGACAACTTTCCTGATGAATATCTATTGAAGATAGATTATAATGAAATCCCATGGATTGCAGACTATGCAAACTACTTAGTTTGCGGATTCCTTGAAAAAGGATTGTCGTACCAAAAACGAAAGAAATTCTTCAGTGATATAAAACACTATTTCTGGAAAGATCCACATTTGTTTAAAAGTTGTCCAGATGAAATAATACGCCGATGTGTATTCGGAGATGAAGCTAGTAAAATTTTAAACCATTGTCACAAAGGACCAACAGGAGGGCATTATGGGCCTCAATTAATAGCAAGAAAAGTTTATGAAGCTGGATTCTATTGGCCTACAATTTACAAAGACGCACACCTTCTTTGCAAATCCTGTGATGCTTGTCAAAGGGCCGGAAAAATAAGTCAACGTGATGAAATGCCACAAAATGTCATTCAAGTATGTGAAGTATTTGACATTTGGGGTATTGACTTTATGGGTCCATTTTCAAAATCTCATAATAATCTCTACATTCTCGTTGCCATTGATTATGTATCTAAATGGGCGGAAGCACAAGCTCTCCCAACTAATGATGCACGAGTTGTAGTCAACTTTTTAAAACGTCTTTTTGCAAGGTTTGGAACACCGAAAGCTTTAATAAGTGATCGGGGTACTCATTTCTGTAACAATCAACTTGAAAACGTTCTCAAAAGATATGGAGTAACTCATAAAATCTCCACTGCTTATCATCCACAAACAAGTGGACAAGTTGAAAATACCAACCGAGCTTTAAAACGTATTCTAGAGAAAACCGTAGGATCAAATCCGAAGGAATGGTCCATTAAATTGGAGGATGCACTCTGGGCTTTTAGAACAGCCTACAAAACTCTAATTGGAACCACACCTTTTAGACTCGTTTACGGAAAAGCATGTCATCTTCCAGTAGAAATTGAACACAAAGCATTTTGGGCTTTGAAGACATGTAATCTTGATATACATGAAGCTGGACGTCTACGATTAAGTCAACTAAACGAATTAGAAGAATTAAGACATGAAGCATACGAAAATTCGTTAATCTATAAAGAAAGAACGAAGAAATGGCATGATAAAAGAATTAGAAGTTTAAAAGAATTTAAAGAAGGAGACAGAGTTCTTCTTTTCAATTCACGATTCAAGCTATTTCCTGGAAAATTGAAATCAAGATGGTCTGGACCATTCATAGTCAAAAGAGTTTTCCCATACGGAACGATAGAATTAATAAATTCAAATGGGATTGAATTTAAAGTTAATGGTCACAGAGTTAAACACTACATAGATAGTCCAATGGAAGTTGACAACGAAGTTAATCACAATTTCGATACCACAGCTAACTAAGTGTGGGGAGAATCAAATCTTTAAAGGATTTTATGTATTTCTATTAGAGTTAGATTGTCTGTTTTCGTGTAGTTCTCGAAAATGGAACCCGAATGGTCTTTCCCTAGCAGACCCTAAAGAACTAGTCTTCTCCCCCATTCTGAATTTTTATTTTTTTTTAGGTTTTTACGAAATGAAGACTGCCTGTGAACTAAACCATGGTCTAATGCTACACGCTTTGATCACTAAACGTAATAATGACACACTACCGAGTGAAATAGTATCAGTAATCAGAGAAAGATTGGACGGAGTAAGAAAAGAATCCAGATGCGAAGATAATAAGTTACAATTTGGTAAAGGATAATCAAAATTCGCAGCAAAAAGAAGAGCACGACACCTGGAAAGATGTCACAAATGGGGAAAATGGTCACATGGAGGTAAATGTTCAAATAATCAAACCTATTCAAATACCGAATTTGTTACTTTATGCAGAGACGGACCGTTCATATGTTTAGAAGAAAAAACACTGAATGCTCGAGGTTACGCCTATGTAGCCATGGAAAACCAATTAAACCGACTATCTTATGAATGGGATAGATCATATAACTAAGAATACTATCTCACAGGTAAGTCTGTACAGTTTTTATTTTTTATTTTTAACCTTTCGATAATAAACGCTAATTTGTTCGCTATAAAGTATTAAATTGGTATTGAATAAAATTAGGTTTGGCGACCGAAATTATTGATATCATTCAAAAATTTATTACATCACGGCGAAATTTAACATTTATTCTTAAGGTATAAATATCTTTAATCAATCAACCCAAAATATTTCAAAAATTCGTCATGAGTTAAATTAGGTTATGGAACTGAAATTACTTTACCGAAAAGAGGGGCGCATATTTTTGATAATATTTGATTGATTAAAGTGGGATAAAAAGCCAAAAAGATTTTTAATTTTATTTTTACCATGTTTTTAAAATTAATATATAAATCTTAAATTAATATTGTAAACTTTGTAAAAACAATATATTTAAAATTGTAAATATTTGAAAAATATAATATAAGTTTGGTGTGATTTTATAATATGAATTTTTAAATTAAGTTTGGTGTGAATTTTTAATTTTTAAAATAAGAATTTTTAATTTTATGCATTTCAAATTTTAAGTTTGGTGTGAATTTTTAATATTAAATTTGAATTTTATGTATTTTTATTTTAAGTTTGGTGTAAATTTAAAAACAAAAATTTACTTTATCTCATTAAGTTAAAAATATGATTTTTAAAATTCGTCGTAAGTTGAAGACTAGGTCGTTGAACCGAAATTGCTTTACCCGAGGGAGGGACGAGAACTTTTATTATCATTATTTTTAATCTTATTGAATTAAAGTATACCAAAAACATTAAAAAAAAACCCAAAAATCTTAGCTTTTAAAACAATCGCTACAAAAAGACAAATTTTAAAATTTTGTCGAAGGACGGACTAGGACATCGATCCGAAACGACCTCATCCTAAATAACAAGGGAAACAAAATTTTAAAATTAATTACTTAATTGTTTTAATTAGTATAAGATGTTTAAAAAAAAAAAAAAATACAAACTCCGCGACTCGCGGAGTTTGAAGGGTCAAACACCGCGACTCGCGGAGGGACCAAAATACAGGAAAAAAATAAAACGCCAAAACTGATCAGTTGCACAACCCAACACACCACAAAAACTGCGAAAATACTGCGAAAATACACGAAAAAGACCTCCCAAATTCACAATTTTTCACCGTTAATCATCAAATCTTTTACTAAAATCATGTTGAGAAGGATGCTATCAAGGAATTACTCAAGAAAAACGGTAAATTTCTACACCTAAACACCATTTAATCCGAAAATTGGTGTTCTTGAGCAATTTTATACCCAATTTGATTTTGATGCTTTTTAGTGTAATTATGTTTAAATTGTTTATGTATTATGCTTGAATAACCTAGATTGATGCTATTTAACATGATTAGAAGCCTTAAACTTCAAATTTTGAGTAATCTAGGGTTTGTGTTCTTGAGCAAATTTGGGGCTTTTTGATATAAACAGGTTATGGTCGATTTTTGTCATGAATTGTTGCTAAATTAAGTAGTGTAACATGTTTAGGTAGTTAAATGATCCAAACTTTGAGCCTAAACATGATTTTGAGAATTAAAGTGGACTTTTTCAAGTCTAAAATTCACAAACTTGATTTTTGAGAGATAATGCCATTTGAAACTTGTTTAATTGCTAGTAATGATTATTTTGACATGTTATTTGAGTTGAATGCTTATGAACTTGGCGAACATTTTCGTATATGCTTATTTGAAAAAGTGTAGATTTGATGAAAATATGAAAATGAGCTTAAGTTTGATATAAATTAAACATGTCATTGTAATTATTTTGATTGATGATTTTGCTGACACTAATGCATATTTGGATGCACAAAAATTGTGTTTGATGTGTTTTGCAGACTGAAAGGGGTGAATCTTCATCCCAAGCTCGCAATGCTCCTGCTAAGAATGCGGAACAACAGGAGGTGGATAACTACTACAAACAAGATATACCTCATCCAGTCATGACATTTTCTGATATGCACTTGAAAGATTTGCACCCGAACCTGAGATTTGACAGACTTTGGATAGATTATCCAAAATACCAAAGGGGTTTGTATACTCTTCATTCTAAAGCTGTTGAAGTACCTAGGGTCATAGAATGGGGACCATTAGAAGCTGTAGAATTGACCGGGCCAATTAGGAAATTACTTGCACAGAGGTATGGTAATTCTACTTTTAACGATTGGGTACGGTTATTCAACATGCGTAGACCTGTATATAATGTATGGTGTGAAGAATTGTTGTGTAGTATAGAATTAAATGATCGGGTTGCTAGTTTAACCGATCGATCTTTTATTAGATTTTTGTTAGGAGGTTCGATGCGCCACATGTCTTTACTAGACATGGCTCAGGCTTTACGTATATATACGCCTGAGGAGTTAGCATCTGTCGATTGTAGAGGGTTGATACTAAATGGTAGAAAGATAGACGAAAATTTTGATACGCATGATGTATGGAGTCAAATGACTAGCCATCACCGATTCAAAGGGGGAAATTACTCTTATTTGGATATAGATAGAGCAGAGTTAAGAGTAATTCATAGATTTTTAGCTAATTCGATTACACAAAGAGGTAAGAATAAGGAAAAGGTAAATGAACAGGATTTGTTTTACCACATGTGTATTCGAGACCCACAAAGCGCTGTAAGTATACCTTATTGTGTGGGTTATTATTTATCAGCTATGGTTAGGGGGATGAGACCGCATAGCATAATAGGAGGTGGTATATTTATTACTTTGATTGCTGAATATCTCGGTGTGGATATAAGTTGGGGGGGATTATTAGTCGAAGAACCAGAACCCCGCGATACAATAGGTTTAAATGTATACCATGGTGCGAAGGTTTTGAAGAGGCGAAATAACGCCGCAGTACAATACCATGGTAGACATCCACAGGTTGAGAGAAACCAACAGCCAGGTAATGTGGGAGGGGGAAATGATATGACAGAAATGCAAAGGTTTATAGCTTCACAAGAGTATGAAAATGCTAGACATCGAGCATTTGAAGATTGGCAAGGTCATCAAAACCAAATCATAGCTTATTGCCAACAAATAGGTAGAAACTATATTCCTACTCAATCGCCCGTATTTCCTCCCTGGTCTATAGAGATCCAACCACCGTATCCTACGTATAACCCAGCCGAAGCATTCTATAACACATACGGTTATGCATGGAACCCCTACTGGTATCAGTATCATCCATAGTCTACTTAGTTTTATTTATTTTATAATTTGTAATGTTGATACATTTAATACTTATGTTAATATTGTAATAGTTTTTTATAATTTTCTAACTTTTATTATTAGATTTTAATAATTTTTGAATGTGGGGTAATATACCAAACTTCAAAAATATGTATATATGTTTGCAGTTTATCTTATATACACAACAGGGTAAAACAACGCATTTTCAAAGACTGGCATTAAGTTCAGCAAAAGCAACTAATTTTGACGACAAGATGCAAAATAAATGTGATATAACAACAAGACGGAATGAACAAATGATATGCACCATTTATCATTCAGCATGCAAACACAAATATGTTTGGAAACTTTGGTAAAATTTAATCATTTTCACACAAATCACCCTCAATAATTTAAATTGTTACTGATTTCTTGCAAATGAGGGCATTGCAAGATCTTAAGTGTGGGAAGGGGTTAAATTCTTTCGGATTTTAAAATTTTTACTTTATACACTTGGTTACCATTAGAAATACTAGTAAAGTAGTAGTTGTATTAGAATCTAGTGCTCTCTGATAATAAAGAACTGCACTAGTCTTATATACTGACTACCCAATTCTAGTAAAATTTTTCAAAATTTTCAATTAAATGAACTCATAATCATGTTTATACATATTTATGAACGATAAAACTAGGTATTAACACCGAAATTATTGTTACCTCGGAAAGGACATAAATTGAGAAACAAACCAAAATGTTAAAATTCATTTAAAATGGAATAGAGGACAATAAAAAGGAAAATAAAAGCCAAGTGTGGGAAAATTCTCCAAGTTATTCAAAACATATGTCACATATTTTTGTACAAATAACTGAAAATACTTTTGCTTTGGACTAAACTAAAAAGTTTTACCTGATTTACTGTAAGAAAGATGGATCTACACGATGAATCAATTCCATCATTAAAAGGAAGTAAAGTCTTTCGAAAAAGAAACGCGCTTCTTGATTTAGGTCAAGAAGTTGTCGTCCAGACCAGCTGTAGGTTGACGAAAAATCTAGAAAAGTCATCTCTAAAATCAGCAAGAAATCCACGGACCTCAGCATCAAACAGGGTTACCAAGTGGTCAGACTTATCCTAACCATGAGAGGATCTGTCTCGTAAAATGGGGAGGGCGCCGTGCAAATTAGCTTGATAAGACTAATAAATCAGATCCCCAGAAAGGATAATCTCCTTAAAGATTAAAAATCAGCTTTTAAGCCTGACATTAATCAATCCTAGAGATTGACCTTAAAGATTGAGAATTTAAACTCATGGAATTCAATGATATCTAAACTCGAGCTTGAACGAGAAAATATTTTGATCAAATTATAAACCGATTTGTTTTCTGAAAACCCATTTTCAATGCGTTCATTACCACTGAACGTAAAATTCTAGGAATTCACCTGGAATTCATTAGGTCACCTGAACTAAATCGGGTGTCAACCGTAAGAACGGTGGTTGCATAGCATAGTCGAAGACAGGACCTTGTGCCAGACCAAAAAATCATAAGGGTGAGCTTTACTATTGCTCCTACAAAGGATAGTAATTGCGTCCGACACGTTATAGACCATAATTAAAAGCAAGTCACGGGACATTGCCTTAACAGTTGCTTGTTCAACGCTTTCCTTTACAACCGGACGGTAGTTATCGAAAGGTAATATACAGAGCAAGTAAACTAGACGTGTTGCTTTCCTAATACAAGGTTAGCAAGTGGGTGACACAAAACCGCAAGTTTTGAGCTAAAATTTTCAAATCTGAAACCCACCAAACCCACAAAAAGAACTTGTAAACACCGGTGAAGGGTTATTCCGGAAAACTTATCTAGGGTAAAAGCTAGATTTAATTTTCAAAAGATCAAATGTTTTCATAAAGATCCAATTTCCTTAAAGGATCTAAATTTTTATAGTCATATGGGACTGTAAACCACAACGTTACTACCATTGTTTATACCGCCGTAAAGAAATCACTGATGTACAAAGTGTGAAGAATAAAGAAGTGATTCTTGTATTTCAAGACTATATTGCTTGAGGACAAGCAAAACTCAAGTGTGGGAATATTTGATAATGCTAAAAATGAACATATATTTCATAACATTATTCCTCAAGAAAGACAAGCTTTTAGTTGCAATTGTTCTATTTACAAGTGATATTCGTTTAAATAATAAAAGGTGAAGACAAAAGACAGATTCGACGAATTGAAGACGCAAACGACCAAAAAGCTCAAAAGTACAAAATACAATCAAAGTGGTTCCAATTATTGATAAGAAACGTCTCGAAATTACAAGAGTACAAGATTCAAAACGCAAAGTACAAGATATTAAATTGTACGCAAGGACGTTCGAAAATCCGGAACCGGGACCAGAGTCAACTCTCAACGCTCGACGCAACGGACTAAAAATTACAAGTCAACTATGCACATGAATATAATATAATATATAAATAATTCTTAAAAATTATATATATATTATATTAATCGTCGGCAAACAAAGAGCCAAGGCTGAATGAGCTGTAAAAACGAACTCCGCGACTCGCGGAGTTCGAAGGCTAAAAGTACCGCGACTCGCGGAGACCCCCTGAACTCAATTCCCTATAAAAGCAAACGCAGTTTGATCGCAAAAAAATCATAATATATCAATCTCTCTATCTATATACGTAATATTTATATTTATAATTTATATTTTAATTTTAATTTTAATCCTAATAATAAGGGTATGTTAGCGAATGTTGTAAGGGTGTAAGTCGAAATTCTGTCCGTGTAACGCTACGCTATTTTTAATCATTGTAAGTTATGTTCAACCTTTTTAATTTAATGTCTCGTAGCTAAGTTATTATTATGCTTATTTAAAATGAAGTAATCATGATGTTGGGCTAATTACTAAAATTGGGTAATTGGGCTTTGTACCATAATTGGGTTTTGGACAAAAGAACGACACTTGTGGAAATTAGACTATGGGCTATTAATAGGCTTTATATTTATTTAACTAAATGATAGTTTGTTAATTTTAATATAAAGATTTACAATTGGGCGTCCCTATAAATAACCATTTACACTCGATCGGACACGATGGGCGGGATATTTATATGTACGAATAATCGTTCATTTAACCGGACACGGGAATGGATTAATAGCCACTAGAATTATTAAAACAGGGGTGAAATTATGTACAAAGACACTTGGCATAATTGATAACAGAGTATTAAAACCTTGGGTTACACGCAGTCGATAACCTGGTGTAATTATTAAACAAAGTATTAAAATCTTGTTACAGTTTAAGTCCCCAATTAGTTGGAATATTTGACTTCGGGTATAAGAATAATTTGACGAGGACACTCGCACTTTATATTTATGACTGATGGACTGTTATGGACAAAAACCAGACGGACATATTAAATAATCCAGGACAAAGGACAATTAACCCATGGGCATAAAACTAAAATCAACACGTCAAACATCATGATTACGGAATTTTAAATAAGCATAATTCTTTTATTTCATATTTAATTCCCTTTATTTTATATTTAATTGCATTTCTAATTATCGCATTTTATTTTTTTGTTATTATATTTAATTGCACTTTTAATTATCGTACTTTTTAATTATCGCAAGTTTATTTTATCGCACTTTTATTATTCGCAATTTCATTATCGTTATTTACTTTACACTTTAAATTAAGTCTTTTATTTATTTAATATTTTACATTTGGTTTTAACTGCGACTAAAGTTTTAAAATCGACAAACCGGTCATTAAACGGTAAAAACCCCCCTTTATAATAATAATATTACTTATATATATATATATATATATATATATATATATATATTTATATATATATATATATATATATATATATATATATATATATTTGTATTTTTATAAAAGTAAACTAATATAGCGTTAAGCTTTCCTTAAAGATTTTCCCTGTGGAACGAACCGGACTTACTAAAAACTACACTACTGTACGATTAGGTACACTGCCTATAAGTGTTGTAGCAAGGTTTAAGTATATCCATTCTATAAATAAATAAATATCTTGTGTAAAATTGTATCGTATTTAATAGTATTTCCTTGTAAAATTTAATAGCTATTTTATATACACCTCGCATAACATCAAGTATATTTTTGGCGCCGCTGCCGGGGACAATCAAACTTAAAAGCCGGAAGCGCAACGCTAAATAAATAAAAAAAAAAGATTTTTATTTTTAGTTTACTTTTATTAAAATTCACTTTTGTAAAAATACGTTTTTAATTATTCGAAAACATAAAAAGAAAATAAAAATATAAATATTTTTAAGAATTTGTTAAATATTTAAGTTTTGTAAAGTTTCTTTATTTTTATTTTATAAAAATATAAGTTTTATTTAAATATTTTGTTTTTATTAAAACATAAAAAAAAAACGTCGAATTAAATCCTGTACCTGAGTTGAATTTTGGAACCCCGCGACTCGCGGAGTTTGCAGCTTCGAATACCGCAACTCGCGGAGCCTCCCTGACACACGTCACAGAAACCCTAATCAGCATTAAATACAGGGTAATTATTATTTATTTATTATTATTAACCCTAATTACTTATTTATTATTATAATTAGTTTTAAGTTTTTAAATTAAATTGTATTTTAGTTAAATTAGTTTAATTAAAATATAAATTTAATAGTTTAATAAAATAAATAATATAAAAATAATTATTTTATAAAAATTGTACTTTTTACAACTTTTTGTATATTTTTATATTTGGTCCCTTTTTAATTATTTTAGCGTAATATTTGTATTTTTCGCTCGTATTTAGTTTTAAGATATAGTTTTTGCCATAGTTAGTTTTTTACTTCTAGATTTTTAGGCTTTGCCGTAAAATTCCTTAAGTGCTTTTTCTTTAGACTAAGATTTAGGTGCTTAGAATTTTGTGACGCCTTTTTAAGTTTTAGTACCTCTTTTTAAGATATTTCAATTTGGGATATAGTTTTACTTGTAAGCTTTAATATTTTTAGACGCCTTTTACCTATGTATCAATTATCATTCCAATTAGTAATCTCAATTTGCGATTATAATTTTAAGTTAGTGATAGTAATAAGGTTGGGTTAGTCGAGTGTTTTTAAGTTCTATAAGTCACTCTTTTTCTTTCTTATTTTTATTTTTCGACCTTTTTCCGACGCACTCTTTTTCTTTCTTATTTCTCGTCATTCTAGTTTTAGGATATAGATTTTTATTCTACTTCTTATCTAAATTTCTTAAAATTACGAAAATTTATTTTAAGTGGTTAAATTGATAGACATCAAAATTTTCTGGTTCGTAGTAATAGTTGGATTTGTACGTGGACCGGGTTATTGGAGCCAAACAGTCCTCAATTATATTGAGACCAAACGAATCCTGCCCCTCTGCTGCATCTTTTGGCTATTCGAAACGTGGGCAAAATCAGAAAAGTCTATTAATTGGATAACTTATATAATTTTTCTTTCCTTTTTAAAAAACTAATAGGATATTCAGTGAATGCACCGAGCAAGACGTTCACCACCTTTTGTACGTTCACCACCTGTAACTAGATCAAGACATTTAGCAAATATTACCGCCGTTGATTTTTCTTTAGAATCGTCATCCAGTCGACCAAGTACTCTAGTTCAAATTTCCGATAATTCATTTTTTGAACCCGACCTCACAATTGAGAATCCGGAGAATATTCAGGGACGATTCATAGATCCTGAACCATTAAATTTTCCTCCGGAACCACCAATCATTCAAACAGAGATTGTTGAGGAACGAACCATTAAATCAGAATCCTCTAGTGATTCTGATTCAACAAATTCAATTATGGAGAATCTGGAACCTTTAAGTATGAAAGACCGAATGAGAGCTAAACGCACTGGCCAAGGTCACGCAATTACTCATCCTGACATTAATGCGCCAGATTATGAAATCAAAAGACAAATTCTACACATGGTGACTAATCAATGCCAATTTAGTGGTACGCCGAAGGAAGATTCAAATGAACATCTTCGTACCTTTAATAGGATCTGCACTCTATTTAAAATAAGAGAAGTTGAGGATGAACAGATATATCTCATGTTATTTCCCTGGACTTTAAAGGGAGAAGCCAAAGATTTGTTGGAATCGTTACCTGAAGGGGCGATTTATACATGGGATGTTTTAGTTGAAAAATTTCTTAAACAATTCTTTCCTACATCTAAAGCCGTAAGACTTCAAGGAGAAATTGTTACGTTCACACAGAAACTGAATGAAACTCTATATGAGGCGTGGACAAGATTTGGAAAGTTATTAAGAGGATGTCCGCAACATGGTTTAGACACCTGTCAAATAGTACAAATATTCTACCAAGGATGCGACATCACTACAAGAAAAGACATCGATATAGCAGCTGGTGGTTCCATTATGAAGAAAACCGAAACTGATGCTTATAAAATTATTGATAACACTGCTTCCCACTCACATGAGTGGCACCAAGAAAAAGATATCATTAGATCATCTAAAGCAGCTAGAGCCGATTCTAGCCATGACTTAGATTCCATTTCCGCAAAGATAGATGCTGTCGAGAGACGAATGGAAAAGATGACTAAGGATATTCACTCAATACGAATTAGTTGTGAGCAGTGTGGAGGACCACATTTGACAAAAGATTGTCTTAGTATTGAATTAACAATGGAACAAAGAGAGAATATTTCATACATAAACCAAAGGCCTGGAAATAATTATCAGAATAATTATCAACCGCCAAGAGCGATCCACAATCAAAACCAGAATTATAATCGAAATATTCCATACAACAACCAACAATGTCCTAGCAATCAACAAGTGTCCAACAATAATTACAACCAGCAAAGACCTAATTTTCAAAACAAACCACCACAACCCGATGATAAAAAGCCGAATTTAGAAGATATGATGACGAAGCTAGTTGAAACTCAAACGCAGTTTTTCACATCTCAAAAATAAACTAATGAACAAAATGCTCAAGCATTTAGAAATCAACAAGCTTCTATTCAAAACTTGGAACAAGAAGTAAGTAACCTAGCAAGATTAATAGGTGAAAGAAAACCGGGAAGTCTACCTAGTGATACAAATGCTAACCCCCGGAATGAAACAGCTAAAGCTATTACCACAAGAAGTGGTACAACACTTAAACCACCTGAAATACCTGTAACTTCTGATGAAGCTGTTCCTACTCCACAAGAACCACAACCTGATCAAGATAAGGAAAAAGAACCGGTAGTTGAGAAGGTTAATGAAGATAACACAGTTAAGGCTAAACCTTATGTTAAACCATACCAACCACCACTTCCTTACCCGAGTAAAATGAAGAAAGAGAAACTTGAAGCCGAGCAATCCAAATTCTTGGATATGTTTAAACAGATAAATGTAAATCTTCCTTTCATTGATGTGATTTCAGGAATGCCTAGATATGCTAAATTCTTGAAAGATCTGATCACGAATAGAAAGAAAATGGAAGAACTCTCGGCTGTTACTATGAACGCTAATTGTTCAGCAGTGCTGTTGAATAAGATACCAGAAAAACTATCTGATCCAGGAAGTTTCACAATTCCATGTTTTCTGGGTAGTCTTAGTTCAATAGAAGCATTGGCAGACTTAGGTGCTAGTATAAATTTAATGCCGTATTCACTATATGCTAAACTAGACCTTGGAGAATTGAAACCAACAAGAATAAGCATACAACTAGCCGATCGATCAATAAAATATCCTAGAGGGATAATGGAGAACATGCTAGTTAAAGTTGGTACTTTAGTATTTCTAGTAGATTTTGTTGTTCTGGACATGGAAGAAGATTCTCAAGTTCCTCTCATATTAGGAAGACCATTCTTAAACACGGCTAAAGCAATAATAGACGTGTTCGGTAAGAAATTGACCCTAAGTATAGAGGACGAGAGTGTTACCTTTTCAGTTGATAGAGCAATGCAAGAACCACAATCTGCAGATGATACATGTTATTATATTCAAACTATAGATGCACATGCAGAATTATTAGAAGAATTTCCAGAATTACAAGGAACAGGAGAATGTTCTTTAGGAGAAGGAACTGAACAAATTGATGAAGCTAAAATGTTAGCTACACTTATGGCCAATGGATATGAACCAACAACAGAAGAAATTCAAATGCTAAAAGAAGAAGACAGATATCGATATAAATCATCAATAGAAGAACCTCCGAAATTAGAGTTAAAGCTACTTCCAAACCATTTGGAATACGCTTATTTACATGGTGAATCTGAATTACCTGTAATAATATCATCTTCTCTTACTGAAAATGAGAAATCACAACTCATTTCTGTGTTGAAAGCTCATAAACCAGCTATTGCATGGAAGATTCATGATATTAAAGGAATAAGTCCTTCGTATTGCACACATAAAATCCTTATGGAAGAACGTCATAAAACGTATGTGCAACGCCAACGAAGACTAAATCCTAATATGCAAGATGTAGTTAAGAAAGAAATTATTAAACTACTAGACGCATTGTCTAATTTATCCAATTTCTGATAGTCCATGGGTAAGCCCAGTTCAATGCGTGCCTAAGAAGGGTGGCATGACTGTCATTACAAATGAGAAAAATGAGCTTATTCCTACAAGGACTGTAACAGGATGGCGTGTATGTATTGATTATAGAAAATTAAATGACGCCACCAGAAAAGATCACTTTCCCTTACCTTTTATTGATCAAATGTTGGAAAGATTAGCCGGAAATAGTTACTATTGTTTTCTTGATGGATTTTCCGGATATTTTTAAATTCCAATAGCACCCGAAGATCAAGAGAAAACCACATTCACGTGCCCTTATGGTACTTTTGCTTACAAACGCATGCCATTTGGACTTAGCAACGCCCCTGCAACCTTTCAAAGGTGTATGATGGCGATTTTTCACGACATGATAGAAGAATGCATGGAAGTTTTCATGGATGACTTTTCAGTCTTCGGTGATACATTTGAAACATGTCTAGCTAATCTTGAACGAATGCTTATTAGATGCGAACAATCAAATCTAGTTCTTAATTGGGAGAAATGCCATTTTATGGTTAAAGAAGGCATCGTTCTTGGTCATAAAATTTCAAAAGAAGGAATTGAAGTGGATAGAGCTAAAGTAGATGTAATTGCTAAACTTCCACATCCCACCAATGTTAGAGGAGTTAGGAGTTTTCTAGGGCATGCCGGTTTTTACCGACGTTTCATAAAATATTTTTCTAAAATTGCCACTCCTATGAATAAACTCCTAGAAAAGGATGCTCCATTCATCTTTTCAGATGAATGTATCAAATCTTTTAATATTCTTAAAGAGAAACTCACTAATGCGCCGATCATGATAACACCAAATTGGAATCTACCATTTGAACTAATGTGCGATGCAAGTGATTTTGCAATGGGGGCCGTTTTAGGACAAAGGATTGAAAAACGATTTCAACCTATTTATTACGCTAGTAAGACGTTACACGGAGCACAAACAAATTATACAACTACTGAAAAAGAACTCTTTGCTATTGTCTTTGCTTTTGACAAATTTCGATCATATCTCGTTCTAGCTAAAACGGTGGTCTATACCGACCATTCTGCTCTTAGATACCTATTTTCGAAACAAGATGCCAAACCAAGATTAATCTGTAACGACCCGGAAAATTTTGACTAATTCTAAACCAAACTCTCGATACGATAGTGTAATTTCAACACGATAAGCAAAGTTGGTTAGGTTGAGTCTCAAAAATTTTGAACTGATTTATATATTCACGTAACTTCGACTGTTCTCGACGATTCACGAACCATAAATTGTAAATAGATGCATATATATTTAAATATATATATATATATATAATAAAAATAATAATAATAATTTGAATTGTAATTTAAAATAATATAATAAAAGTTATTAGGAATATCTATATATATATGTAAAGTATATTAAATATAAAGTTAATATATTCTATGTAATTATAAGTAAAAAATATGATAGTTATAGTAATATTATTATTATTTTCATTATTATTATTAACACTAATGTTAATAATAATGTAAGTACTAGATGCTCTATTATAAATAATATAGATGGGAAATTAAACACAATTAATGTGTTATATGATTATTACCATGACTAATCCTATTATTATCTTTAGTAATTATTATTAAATTTAATACATTTATTAATTATTAATTATTAAGATTAAAACATAATATAGGTAAATATGCTTAACATTGGATACCAGTATATGCTTTTATTTCTTTCTTAGCTATCTGTTGGTCATGTGAACTATGGTCGATATTTCACCATCTATATCATTCAACCCTGTTTCGTTCCTGTTTTCTCACTAAACTTCATATATAAATATATACTTTATATATAGCATCTAAATATACAAAACCCACTGAAATTACTCTCTATATCTCATCTTATATCTCTTTAATTTTAAGATCATCACCACCACTAACCATCAACTATCGACATACTACTACTTTGTTGTTCAAGCAACACCGAGACACAACCCATCGACACCTTACAAACCGCCTAACACCCTCTATCACCTCCTGTAATCACCACCAAACACCACGCACACCATGATCACCCTACACCACCTTTGCCTTCCAACCCACTTACATTTTTTTTCTTTTTCTGATTTTATTCGAACCACAAGACAAATCAATCAATCTTCACTACACCAACACCTCTATCTCTCTTCTATTCTCATCGTGATAACTACCCAAAACAATCATTTTTTTTCTCTCGATAGCTCGAAATTATTACTTCTATTTACTCGTTCCTGTTTCTGTTTAAACAAGAACTGCTGCTGTTGCTTCACGCTTGAAATAACATTGATAACAAACCACCACTACCCGCCACTAATGTATTCTGACTTGCCATCGTAAACCACTCCCTACTCGCATGGTTTCTGTTTCTAATCAGTCTAAAAACGCACCATGTTTAACCACCATAACCGTCACCCACCTCACCATCATCACCTTAAATCATCTTGCTTATTCGCTGTTGTTATTGCTGCAAATCGAGAACTTGGTGATGATGACGTATAACAATGATGTTGATGATGATCAACAAGAACTTCTATGGACGCGTTATTTTTTTTTTCCTTAATCTTCCTATTCAAACGAACTCCCTGTAACATTTGTTCTTTTATATTTGAAAAAGACAATACAAAAGAACTCCCTGTGAAGACTTTTGTGTGCGCCACTTTACAGCTAATAGATCACAAAGAATAATATGAAGCTAAATATTAGTGGAGTTGGTTGTTTGAGTTGAATGTAAAGGGGTTTATTATATTCCAAAAGCTATATACCGACACCCACTTTCTATCCATTACAATTATTAAATTGTGGTTGAAGTGTAATACTTTTGGACTGTAAAAGAGCTGTCATCGAATTCCTATATAAAACCGTGACCTTGTTCTAAACCTTGGGCCGTGAATTGATTCTATTACTAGGCCGAGAGTTTTAAAGGGTGTTGGGCCGAGTCTTTTTGGTTGGGCCGAGATTATTTGTTGGTTGGGCTCTTAATTTAATCGGGTTGAAGTACTGCAGCTACATCTGTTACAAAGGAAGCTAAATATTTTGTTCCCAGGCCACGATGATGATGGTAACATGTATTATGAGGATCACGTATAATGACTAGAATGATAGTTTGATTGTAATAGGTGGTCATGATGATTATAAGAAGTAAAAATGATTCGATTAGTCAATTAGATGAAGTTAAGATAACAATGATTATTATGATCTTGACGATGAAGGTAATGAAAATAATGATAAGATGATGATAAGTCGATGTATAGAGTATGATTCAGTGTGACGATTATGAGGATGATGGTGTTGATTAATTTAAATAAATGAAGATGAAGGAACTGAATGATATTACAGATAAAATTGAAAATCACGTTTAATACCGAAAGAAAACAGTGGAAGAATGGTTAGAGGAGTGGTTGCTTAAATTAGAGGTCTTGGGTTCGAGTCCCGTCTCGGGCAATTTACTCCTTTTTAATGCTACAAAGGTATAATTTAATATTACCATTATTTTTATTATTATTATTATGAAGATAAATATATAGATTATAAACAAGGATATTAATATGAAATTGATAAAAATTACAATTAGGTTACAATTTAAATGAAATATTATTATTATTATTATTATTATTATTTATATTATTATTATTATTTACATTATTATTATTATTATTGTTATTAAAATTATAATTTATTATTAAAGTTAGTATTATAATTAAAATTATCATTTTTTTATTCATTATTATAATTAGTATTATTAATTATCAAATAAAGATTTACTATATAAAAATATATTTAATACGTATAACATAAATGTATTAAAATGTTTATAATAAATAATAATAATTTATTTAAAGTATATATATAACAAATGCACCTAATTAATTAATAAAGCCTATAGATTATTAAATAAAACAAGTATATCTCTAATAAAATATAAATTTGTTCGTTTACCATCTTGTGTGTTAATATATATACGAATGTTATAGGTTCGTGAATCCGAGGCCAACCCTATACTTGATCAACGATGTTATATGTATTTTTACTACAAAATACAGTATGGTGAGTATATAGTCCCTTTTAAACTCTAAATATTTTTGGGCTGAGAATACATGCGCTGTTTTTATAAATGATTTACGTTATGGACACAAGTGATCAAAAATAAATTCTACGTTGAGTTGTACCATGGCATATTTCTTTATACTTGGTAGCTAATATTTACGTGAGGAGCGTAAACGCGAATCCTGTTGATAGATCTATCGGGCCTGACAACCCCAACCGGGCTGGACGACCAGTTTTCAACGGTTGCACAGTACTTCGTTTCTGTATACTACACTTGGTACGGTGTAGCGATTATTTAAGAATATGCTGCGATGATTTAAATGTTAAGTATGGTTACCAAGTGCTCAACTACTTTTACATACACTTGCGAGTGTATTATGTTTATCTATATGAAATCTTGTGGTCCATAGTTATAACGCTGCTAGCATCAAACCTATATATCTCACCAACTTTATGTTGACATTTTAAAGCATGTTTATTCTCAGGTACGAATTAAGTCTTTCGCTGTGCATTAGCTCATACTAAAGACATTACTTGGAGTCGATCATCGTAATGGAACCAAATGTTGAAGACTTTGTCCAGGTGGATAAGGACGGGTCTTTACAGGTGGTATCAGAGCGGTGGTCTTAGTGAACCAGGTCTTGCATTAGTGTGTCTGACTAGTAGTTGTTAGGATACATTAGTGAGTCTGGACTTTGACCGTGTCTACATGTCAAAAAGTTTTGCTTGTCATTTCTAGTCTGAAACCATCTGCTTATCATCCTTAGGGAATTGCCTGCTTATCATTCATAAGTTTAGACACGTCTTACTGTATTTACTGCATTGATAGTGTATAGACAAAATTCATATCTTAGCGTATCTGTTACTATAGAATTGCCTGACACATGTCGTAAATCCCTCCGTAGTTTACGGAATCTTTAGTACTATATATATAGATATTCTATGAAGTTAGAATATCATCCTCTATTCGAAAATTATTTCACATCAAAGATCTCCTCCATCCATCAAATTGCCTCTTGGTGATGAACCTAAAACACTTATCGGCGAACCTGTTCGAGAAACCATTTTCTCTTTTCTTTTCCGAGTATTTCGTCACAATTACATACTATCCCATATTTCGAATCTTACTCACCCGCTCGTTTCAATCGTCAATCATCCCGACATAATATAAGAAGTTAACGAACTACGTGCTCGAGTAATGGTTTTGGAGAATCTGGTGCGAAGGTTACCAACACCAGCGACAACACCGGCAACATAACCTGTACCTCCAGTAACATCAACATCGCAATCTTCAGTACCAACACCATCAACAGCATCACCATCATCAACGTCAACAGTACCCTTGTCACCCCCAACCACAACCGCGTCGTAAACCTCAACATTTCAAACTGTAATCTCGGATATCAACATCACACGCTTCAATATCACTATCTGTACTTTGAGAATGATCTTCGTTCTACATATCGTTCTACATCGATTATTTTCATTTTACGTAACATTCTACCTCATTCGACATGGTGATTATGAAATCTCTAATGTTTTAGAGATTATGTAATCTAGTATTAGCGATAAATCAAATGAGTTTAATATCTTATTGACTCATTAAATCCATAATTACATCTGACGAAAATATATATGCAAATATATTTTCATAAAGATTGTAATTAAAAATTCTTTTGTACAAATTGTTAATGATGAAAATATTTTAACGGGTGGGTAGTACCCGAGGAATATTTAGATTTTACATTAATAAGTTACACCGTACATTCTTCGAATCTGATTCAACGGTCATTTATTATCCTACTTACAACCACCGATATTCATATCCACTCACCTCGGAATAACCATTTCCATTTAAATTTCATATTTGGATTTTTACCTATCCGAATCCAACAAGTGGCATAAAGAAGAAACATTGGACAAAATAAAATTTGTTAGAAACAAACGAATTAACTAATTGAAATATTGTTAAGATTTCACGCTAACTGTTCCTAGCTAACTGTTCCCAGCTAACTGATTAACATTTAATTTATCGCAATTTAATTTCCGCAATTTACATTCTCGCAATTTTATTTATCGTCATTTAATTTCTGTTATTTACTTTTACGCACTTTAAATAACGGGACACGTATACAAGGTTTCGACCTATCATATTGACCCATCTGTATATATATTTCGGAACGACCATGGACACTCTATAGTTGGCTATACAGGGTTGAGGTGGATTCCAAAATATATATATACTTTGAGTTGTGATCGACACCGAGACCGGTACACGGGTCACGATACGTATTAAGTAATTCGAATATTATATATATCTAATTTATATATGAATCTATTAAACCATTGGACAATCGGACTATTGGACTGCTAACTTTGGACAATTAAAATGAGTTAAAATGCTGATTATAACATATGAAACTAAACAATTCTTCAAGTTTGCCACTTGATTTCATCTTAAATCTCATTTGTACCTCGACAGTTATAATCCGCGTTCAAATCTTTCATGATTCTTGAAAACACCTCGATCGAGAAAATGAACCAGCCGCACTTCATCTACGGAAGTAAAGATTATGCATATAGTTATGCACCGGAAAACACTCGGAACCTGAGTAAACGATTAACACGTTTTTGTGCTAGCTTCTTTAGCGTTGTTATTATCGAAAACAACTTTGCAATTTCTTTTTCCAAATTAGCTAAATTTTTTCACAGCTCCAGCGATTTGAATTCGATTTTTCGTCAAAACAACCTTGTTATAACCTCGGAATATATACGTGCTTATTTATAGTTACCAGAGAACCTTTTATATTCCACCATACTACCACCAGCGTTTAATCATCTCAAAACACAATTCTCCTGAAAACACCTCGATTTGATGATCCAGATCCGTTAACTTTGAAAATGCTGACAAAGCAGCATGTTGTAGATGGTCTTAATGGCCAAAAGTGATGATAAAAGAATGGGGTGTTGGGAACGCTCGATTGAAAATTTGATATTGAAAAACGGATTGAGCTAACCATGAAGAAGACTAAGAACAAATACAAGGACCAAATCCTATATTCAAAGAATCCAGGTAATTCTGGATCCGATGAAATCTTTAGAGAATATCTTGCTCCGTACCCACGTTAAAATTTTGCGGAAAATCTTTCTTCATCAACCTTCGAACTTAGAAATTCCAAAATATCATCATAAAATATCTTCGATATTTCTGAGGATATTTTCATAAGTATTCTTGTCCGAATTATCTACCTTCATGTGTTTTCAGTATTCCCTTATATTGGAAACTTCTGTAAAGTCTAAGTATAAATCATGAATGAATTGTGGAGAAGTGTTGGGAATTGAAGCATGGATTAGTATAATATAATGACACTTGGCCAACGTGATTATATTAAAGTAAGTCATGCTAAATTCCTAATGGAACGTGATGATTCACAGACCCTACCGTCATCACGTGTCATGTTACACGACTCTCTCATTCTACTTAATTTCTAAGCATATCACGGAAATATTTTCTTGATATTTCTGTTCTTCCGTAACTCCGACAATCTGCTGATAAATCGTGCTATTACATACCCTTTCTGATTAGAAGATTTCATTAAATTCCTTGAATTCTGAAAATTAACCTTGACTATGCCAGAAGTTAAAATGAACCTCCAATCACTTCATTTCATTCTTTTGTGACTGCTTCACTCATACGCTTCACATGATCAAATCGTTTTATCTATTTTAACTAAAAATGATAAAACTCTAATTATCAACTCATATTCGTCATGAAAACATTTTTATTGTTAGCCATGATGACCTCGATCAAATTTCGGGGACGAAATTTCTTTAACGGGTGGGTACTGTAACGACCCGGAAAATTTCGACTAATTCTAAACCAAACTCTCGATACGATAGTGTAATTTCAACACGATAAGCAAAGTTGGTTAGGTTGAGTCTCAAAAATTTTGAACTGATTTATATATTCACGTAACTTCGACTGTTCTCGACGATTCACGAACCATAAATTGTAAATAGATGCATATATATTTAAATATATATATATATATATATATAATAAAAATAATAATAATAATTTGAATTGTAATTTAAAATAATATAATAAAAGTTATTAGGAATATCTATATATATATGTAAAGTATATTAAATATAAAGTTAATATATTCTATGTAATTATAAGTAAAAAATATGATAGTTATAGTAATATTATTATTATTTTCATTATTATTATTAACACTAATGTTAATAATAATGTAAGTACTAGATGCTCTGTTATAAATAATATAGATGTGAAATTAAACACAATTAATGTGTTATATGATTATTACCATGACTAATCCTATTATTATCTTTAGTAATTATTATTAAATTTAATACATTTATTAATTATTAATTATTAAGATTAAAACATAATATAGGTAAATATGCTTAACATTGGATACCAGTATCTGCTTTTATTTCTTTCTTATCTATCTGTTGGTCATGTGAACTATGGTCGATATTTCACCATCTATATCATTCAACCCTGTTTCGTTCCTGTTTTCTCACTAAACTTCATATATAAATATATACTTTATATATAGCATCTAAATATACAAAACCCACTGAAATTACTCTCTATATCTCATCTTATATCTCTTTAATTTTAAGATCATCACCACCACTAACCATCAACTATCGACATACTACTACTTTGTTGTTCAAGCAACACCGAGACACAACCCATCGACACCTTACAAACCGCCTAACACCCTCTATCACCTCCTGTAATCACCACCAAACACCACGCACACCATGATCACCCTACACCACCTTTGCCTTCCAACCCACTTACATTTTTTTTCTTTTTCTGATTTTATTCGAACCACAAGACAAATCAATCAATCTTCACTACACCAACACCTCTATCTCTCTTTTATTCTCATCGTGATAACTACCCAAAACAATCATTTTTTTTTTCTCGATAGCTCGAAATTATTACTTCTATTTACTCGTTCCTGTTTCTGTTTAAACAAGAACTGCTGCTGTTGCTTCACGCTTGAAATAACATTGATAACAAACCACCACTACCCGCCACTAATGTATTCTGACTTGCCATCGTAAACCACTCCCTACTCGCATGGTTTCTGTTTCTAATCAGTCTAAAAACGCACCATGTTTAACCACCATAACCGTCACCCACCTCACCATCATCACCTTAAATCATCTTGCTTATTCGCTGTTGTTATTGCTGCAAATCGAGAACTTGGTGATGATGACGTATAACAATGATGTTGATGATGATCAACAAGAACTTCTATGGACGCGTTATTTTTTTTTTCCTTAATCTTCCTATTCAAACGAACTCCCTGTAACATTTGTTCTTTTATATTTGAAAAAGACAATACAAAAGAACTCCCTGTGAAGACTTTTGTGTGCGCCACTTTACAGCTAATAGATCACAAAGAATAATATGAAGCTAAATATTAGTGGAGTTGGTTGTTTGAGTTGAATGTAAAGGGGTTTATTATATTCCAAAAGCTATATACCGACACCCACTTTCTATCCATTACAATTATTAAATTGTGGTTGAAGTGTAATACTTTTGGACTGTAAAAGAGCTGTCATCGAATTCCTATATAAAACCGTGACCTTGTTCTAAACCTTGGGCCGTGAATTGATTCTATTACTAGGCCGAGAGTTTTAAAGGGTGTTGGGCCGAGTCTTTTTGGTTGGGCCGAGATTATTTGTTGGTTGGGCTCTTAATTTAATCGGGTTGAAGTACTGCAGCTACATCTGTTACAAAGGAAGCTAAATATTTTGTTCCCAGGCCACGATGATGATGGTAACATGTATTATGAGGATCACGTATAATGACTAGAATGATAGTTTGATTGTAATAGGTGGTCATGATGATTATAAGAAGTAAAAATGATTCGATTAGTCAATTAGATGAAGTTAAGATAACAATGATTATTATGATCTTGACGATGAAGGTAATGAAAATAATGATAAGATGATGATAAGTCGATGTATAGAGTATGATTCAGTGTGACGATTATGAGGATGATGGTGTTGATTAATTTAAATAAATGAAGATGAAGGAACTGAATGATATTACAGATAAAATTGAAAATCACGTTTAATACCGAAAGAAAATAGTGGAAGAATGGTTAGAGGAGTGGTTGCTTAAATTAGAGGTCTTGGGTTCGAGTCCCGTCTCGGGCAATTTACTCCTTTTTAATGCTACAAAGGTATAATTTAATATTACCATTATTTTTATTATTATTATTATGAAGATAAATATATAGATTATAAACAAGGATATTAATATGAAATTGATAAAAATTACAATTAGGTTACAATTTAAATGAAATATTATTATTATTATTATTATTATTATTTATATTATTATTATTATTTACATTATTATTATTATTATTGTTATTAAAATTATAATTTATTATTAAAGTTAGTATTATAATTAAAATTATCATTTTTTTATTCATTATTATAATTAGTATTATTAATTATCAAATAAAGATTTACTATATAAAAATATATTTAATACGTATAACATAAATGTATTAAAATGTTTATAATAAATAATAATAATTTATTTAAAGTATATATATAACAAATGCACCTAATTAATTAATAAAGCCTATAGATTATTAAATAAAACAAGTATATCTCTAATAAAATATAAATTTGTTCGTTTACCATCTTGTGTTTTAATATATATACGAATGTTATAGGTTCGTGAATCCGAGGCCAACCCTATACTTGATCAACGATGTTATATGTATTTTTACTACAAAATACAGTATGGTGAGTATATAGTCCCTTTTAAACTCTAAATATTTTTGGGCTGAGAATACATGCGCTGTTTTTATAAATGATTTACGTTATGGACACAAGTGATCAAAAATAAATTCTACGTTGAGTTGTACCATGGCATATTTCTTTATACTTGGTAGCTAATATTTACGTGAGGAGCGTAAACGCGAATCCTGTTGATAGATCTATCGGGCCTGACAACCCCAACCGGGCTGGACGACCAGTTTTCAACGGTTGCACAGTACTTCGTTTCTGTATACTACACTTGGTACGGTGTAGCGATTATTTAAGAATATGCTGCGATGATTTAAATGTTAAGTATGGTTACCAAGTGCTCAACTACTTTTACATACACTTGCGAGTGTATTATGTTTATCTATATGAAATCTTGTGGTCCATAGTTATAACGCTGCTAGCATCAAACCTATATATCTCACCAACTTTATGTTGACATTTTAAAGCATGTTTATTCTCAGGTACGAATTAAGTCTTCCGCTGTGCATTAGCTCATACTAAAGACATTACTTGGAGTCGATCATCGTAATGGAACCAAATGTTGAAGACTTTGTCCAGGTGGATAAGGACGGGTCTTTACATAATCCGTTGGATCTTACTCTTATAAGAGTTTGATATTGAAATCCGAGATAAAAGAGGAGCAGAAAATCTCGCCGCTGATCATCTTTCTCGTCTTGAAAATCCCGAATTAGAAGTTCTAAATGAATTGGCCATACAAGACAACTTTCCTGATGAATATCTATTGAAGATAGATTATAATGAAATCCCATGGTTTGCAGACTATGCAAACTACTTAGTTTGCGGATTCCTTGAAAAAGGATTGTCGTACCAAAAACGAAAGAAATTCTTCAGTGATATAAAACACTATTTCTGGGAAGATCCACATTTGTTTAAAAGTTGTCCAGATGGAATAATACGCCGATGTGTATTCGGAGATGAAGCTAGTAAAATTTTAAACCATTGTCACACAGGACCAACAGGAGGGCATTATGGGCCTCAATTAACAGCAAGAAAAGTTTATGAAGCTGGATTCTATTGACCTACAATTTACAAAGACGCACACCTTCTTTGCAAATCCTGTGATGCTTGTCAAAGGGCCGGAAAAATAAGTCAACGTGATGAAATGCCACAAAATGTCATTCAAGTATGTGAAGTATTTGACATTTGGGGTATTGACTTTATGGGTCCATTTCCAAAATCTCATAATAATCTCTACATTCTCGTTGCCATTGATTATGTATCTAAATGGGCGAAAGCACAAGCTCTCCCAACTAATGATGCACGAGTTGTAGTCAACTTTTTAAAACGTCTTTTTGCATGGTTTGGAACACCGAAAGCTTTAATAAGTGATCGGGGTACTCATTTCTGTAACAATCAACTTGAAAAAGTTCTCAAAAGATATGGAGTAACTCATAAAATCTCCACTGCTTATCATCCATAAATAAGTGGACAAGTTGAAAATACCAACCGAGCTTTAAAACGTATTCTAGAGAAAATCGTAGGATCAAATCCGAAGGAATGGTCCATTAAATTGGAGGATGCACTCTGGGCTTTTAGAACAGCCTACAAAACTCCAATTGGAACCACACCTTTTAGACTCGTTTACGGAAAAGCATGTCATCTTCCAGTAGAAATTGAACACAAAGCATTTTGGGCTTTGAAGACATGTAATCTTGATATACATGAAGCTGGACGTCTACGATTAAGTCAACTAAACGAATTAGAAGAATTAAGACATGAAGCATACGAAAATTCGTTAATCTATAAAGAAAGAACGAAGAAATGGCATGATAAAAGAATCAGAAGTTTAAAAGAATTTAAAGAAGGAGACAGAGTTCTTCTTTTCAATTCACGATTCAAGCTATTTCCTGGAAAATTGAAATCAAGATGGTCTGGACCATTCATAGTCAAAAGAGTTTTCCCATACGGAACGATAGAATTAATAAATTCAAATAGGATTGAATTTAAAGTTAATGGTCACAGAGTTAAACACTACATAGATAGTCCAATGGAAGTTGACAGCGAAGTTAATCACAATTTCGATACCACAGCTAACTAAGTGTGGGGAGAATCAAATCTTTAAAGGATTTTATGTATTTCTGTTAGAGTTAGATTGTCTGTTTTCGTGTAGTTCTCGAAAATGGAACCCGAATGGTCTTTCCCTAGCAGACCCTAAAGAACTAGTCTTCTCCCCCCATTCTGAATTTTTATTTTTTTTAGGTTTTTACGAAATGAAGACTGACTGTGAACTAAACCATGGTCTAATGCTACACGCTTTGATCACTAAACGTAATAATGACACACTACCAAGTGAAATAGTATCAGTAATCAGAGAAAGATTGGATGGAGTAAGAAAAGAATCCAGATGCGAAGATAATAAGTTACAATTTGGTATAGGAAAATCAAAATCCGCAGCGAAAAGAAGAGCACAACACCTAGAAAGATGTCACAAATGTGAAAAATGGTCACATGGAGGTAAATGTTCAAATAATCAAACCTATTCAAATACCGAATTTGTTACTTTATGCATAGACGGACCGTTCTTATGTTTAGAAGAAAAAACACTGAATGCTCGAGGTTACGCCTATGTAGCCATGGAAAATCAATTAAACTGACTATCTTATGAATGAGATAGATCATATAACTAAGAATACTATCTCACAGGTAAGTCTGTACAGTTTTTATTTTTTATTTTTAACCTTTCGATAATAAACGCTAATTTGTTCGCTATAAAGTATTAAATTGGTATTGAATAAAATTAGGTTTGGCGACCGAAATTATTGATATCATTCAAAAATTTATTACATCACGACAAAATTTAATGTTTATTCTTAAGGTATAAATATCTTTAATTAATCAACCCAAAATATTTCAAAAATTCGTCATGAGTTAAATTAGGTTATGGAACAGAAATTACTTTACCAAAAAGAGGGGCGAATATTTTTGATAATATTTGATTGATTAAAGTGGGATAAAAAGCCAAAAAGATTTTTAATTTTATTTTTACCATGTTTTTAAAATTAATATATAAATCTTAAATTAATATTGTAAACTTTGTAAAAACAATATATTTAAAATTGTAAATATTTGAAAAATATAATATAAGTTTGGTGTGATTTTATAATATGAATTTTTAAATTAAGTTTGGTGTGAATTTTTAATTTTTAAAATAAGAATTTTTAATTTTATGCATTTCAAATTTTAAGTTTGGTGTGAATTTTTAATATTAATTTGAATTTTATGTATTTTTATTTTAAGTTTGGTGTGAATTTAAAAACAAAAATTTACTTTATCTCATTAAGTTAAAAATATGATTTTTAAAATTCGTCGTAAGTTGAAGACTAGGTCGTTGAACTGAAATTGCTTTACCCGAGGGAGGGACGAGAACTTTTATTATCATTATTTTTAATCTTATTGAATTAAAGTATGCCAAAAACATTAAAAAAAAACCAAAAATCTTAGCTTTTAAAACAATCGCTACAAAAAGACAAATTTTAAAATTTTGTCGAAGGACGGACTAGGACATCGATCCGAAATGACCTCATCCTAAATAACAAGGGAAACAAAATTTTAAAATTAATTACTTAATTGTTTTAATTAGTATAAGATGTTTAAAAAAAAAAAAATATAAACTCCGCGACTCGCGGAGTTTGAAGGGTCAAACACCGTGACTCGCGGAGGGACCAAAATACAGAAAAAAAAATAAAACGCCAAAACTGATCAGTTGCACAACCCAACACACCACAAAAACTGCGAAAATACTGCGAAAATACACGAAAAAGACCTCCCAAATTCACAATTTTTCACAGTTAATCATCAAATCTTTTACTAAAATCATGTTGAGAAGGATGCTATCAAGGAATTACTCAAGAAAAACGGTAAATTTCTACACCTAAACACCATTTAATCCGAAAATTGGTGTTCTAGAGCAATTTTATACCCAATTTGATTTTGATGCTTTTTAGTGTAATTATGTTTAAATTGTTTATGTATTATGCTTGAATAACCTAGATTGATCCTATTTAACATGATTAGAAGCCTTAAACTTCAAATTTTGAGTAATATAGGGTTTGTGTTCTTGAGCAAATTTGGGGCTTTTTGATATAAACAGGTTATGGCCGATTTTTGTCATGAATTGTTGCTAAATTAAGTAGTGTAACATGTTTAGGTAGTTAAATGATCCAAACTTTGAGCCTACACATGATTTTGAGAATTAAAGTGGACTTTTTCAAGTCTAAAATTCATGAACTTGATTTTTGAGAGATAATGCCATTTGAAACTTGTTTAATTGCTAGTAATGATTATTTTGACATGTTATTTGAGTTGAATGCTTATGAACTTGGCGAACATTTTCGTATATGCTTATTTGAAAAAGTGTAGATTTGATGAAAATATGAAAATGAGCTTAAGTTTGATATAAATTAAACATGTCATTGTAATTATTTTGATTGATGATTTTGCTGACACTAATGCATATTTGGATGCACAAAAATTGTGTTTGATGTGTTTTGCAGACTGAAAGGGGTGAATCTTCATCCCAAGCTCGCAATGCTCCTACTGAGAATGCGGAACAACAGGAGGTGGATAACTACTACAAACAAGATATACCTCATCCAGTCATGACATTTTATGATATGCACTTGGAAGATTTGCACCCGAACCTGAGATTTGACAGACTTTGGATAGATTATCCAAAATACCAAAGGGGTTTGCATACTCTTCATTCTAAAGCTGTTGAAGTACCTAGGGTCATAGAATGGGGACCATTAGAAGCTGTAGAATTGGCCGGGCCAATTAGGGAATTACTTGCACAGAGGTATGGTAATTCTACTTTTAACGATTGGGTACGGTTATTCAACATGCGTAGACCTGTATATAAAGTATGGTGTGAAGAATTGTTGTGTAGTATAGAATTAAATGATCGGGTAGCTAGTTTAACTGATCGATCTTTTATTAGATTTTTGTTAGGACGTTCGATGCGCCACATGTCTTTACTAGACATGGCTCAGGCTTTACGTATATATACGCCTGAGGAGTTAGCATCTGCCGATTGTAGAGGGTTGATACTAAATGGTAGAAAGATAGACGAAAATTTTGATACGCATGGTGTATGGAGTCAAATGACTAGCCATCACCGATTCAAAGGGGGAAATTACTCTTATTTGGATATAGATAGAGCAGAGTTAAGAGTAATTCATAGATTTTTAGCTAATTCGGTTACACAAAGAGGTAAGAATAAGGAAAAGGTAAATGAACAGGATTTGTTTTACCACATGTGTATTCGAGACCCACAAAGCACTGTAAGTATACCTTATTGTGTGGGTTATTATTTATCAGCTATGGTTAGGGGGATGAGACCGCATAGCATAATAGGAGGTGGTATATTTATTACTTTGATTGCTGAATATCTCGGTGTGGATATAAGTCGGGGGGGATTATTAGTCGAAGAACCAGAACCCCGCGATACAATAGGTTTATATGTATACCATGGTGCGAAGGTTTTGAAGAGGCGAAATAACGCCGCAGTACAATACCATGGTAGACATCCACAGGTTGAGAGAAACCAACAGCCAGGTAATGTGGGAGGGGGAAATGAAATGACAGAAATGCAAAGGTTTATAGCTTCACAAGAGTATAAAAATGCTAGACATCGAGCATTTGAAGATTGGCAAGTTCATCAAAACCAAATCATAGCTTATTGCCAACAAATAGGTAGAGACTATATTCATACTCAATCGCCCGTATTTCCTCCCTAGTCTATAGAGATCCAACCACCATATCCTACGTATAACCCAGCCGAAGCATTCTATAACACATACGGTTATGCATGGAACCCCTACTGGTATCAGTATCATCCCTAGTCTACTTAGTTTTATTTATTTTATAATTTGTAATGTTGATACATTTAATACTTATGTTAATATTGTAATAGTTTTTATAATTTTCTAACTTTTATTATTAGATTTTAATAATTTTTGAATGTGGGATAATATACCAAACTTCAAAAATATGTATATATGTTTGCAGTTTATCTTATGTACATAACAGGGTAAAACAACGCATTTTCAAAGACTGGCATTAAGTTCAGCAAAAGCAACTAATTTTGACGACAAGATGTAAAATAAATGTGATATAACAACAAGACGGAATGAACAAATGATATGCACCATTTATCATTCAGCAAGCAAACACAAATATGTTTGGAAACTTTGGTAAAATTTAATCATTTTCACACAAATCACCCTCAATAATTTAAATTGTTACTGATTTCTTGCAAATGAGGAAATTGCAAGATCTTAAGTGTGGGAAGGGGTTAAATTCTTTCGGATTTTAAAATTTTTACTTTATACACTTGGTTACCATTAGAAATACTAGTAAAGTAGTAGTTGTATTAGAATCTAGTGCTCTCTGATAATAAAGAACAGCCCTAGTCTTATATACTGACTACCCAATTCTAGTAAAATTTTTCAAAATTTTCAATTAAATGAACTCAAAATCATGTTTATACATATTTATGAACGATAAAACTAGGTGTTAACACCGAAATTATTGTTACCTCGGAAAGGACATAAATTGAGAAACAAACCAAAATGTTAAAATTCATTTAAAATGGAATAGAGGACAATAAAAAGGAAAATAAAAGCCAAGTGTGGGAAAATTCTCCAAGTTATTCAAAACATATGTCACATATTTTTGTACAAATAACTGAAAATACTTTTGCTTTGGACTAAACTAAAAAGTTTTACCTGATTTACTGTAAGAAAGATGGATCTACACGATGAATCAATTCCATCATTAAAAGGAAGTAAAGTCTTCCGAAAAAGAAACGCGCTTCTTGATTTAGGTCAAGAAGTTGTCGTCTAGACCAGCTGTAGGTTGACGAAAAATCTAGAAAAGTCATCTCTAAAATCAGCAGGAAATCCACGGACCTCAGCATCAAACAGGGTCGCCAAGTGGTCAGACTTATCCTAACCATGAGAGGATCTGTCTTGTAAAATGGGGAGGGCACCGTGCAAATTAGCTTGATAAGACTAATGAATCAGATTCCCAGAAAGGATAATCTCCTTAAAGATTAAAAATCAGCTTTTAATCCTGATATTAATCAATCCTAGAGATTGACCTTAAAGATTGAGAATTCAAACTCATGGAATTCAATGATATCTAAACTCGAGCTTGAACGAGAAAATATTTTGATCAAATTATAAACCGATTTGTTTTCTGAAAACCCATTTTCAATGCGTTCATTACCATTGAACGTCAAATCCTAGGAATTCACCTGGAATTCATTAGGTCACCTGAACCAAATCGGGTGTCAACCGTAAGAACGGTGGTTGCATAGCATAGTCGAAGACAGGACCTTGTGCCAGATCAAAAAATCATAAGGGTGAGCTTTACTATTGCTCCTACAAAGGATAGTAATTGCGTCCGACACGTTATAGACCATAATTAAAAGCAAGTCACGGGACATTGCCTTAACAGTTGCTTGTTCAACGCTTTCCTTTACAACCGGACGGTAGTTTATCGATAGGTAATATACAGAGCAAGTAAACTGGACGTGTTGCTTTCCTAATACAAGGTTAGCAAGTGGGTGACACAAAACCGCAAGTTTTGAGCTAAAATTTTCAAATCTGAAACCCACCAAACCCACAAAAAAAACTTGCAAACACCGGTGAAGGGTTATTCCGGAAAACTTATCTAGGGTAAAAGCTAGATTTAATTTTCAAAAGATCAAATGTTTTCATAAAGATCCAAATTCCTTAAAGGATCTAAATTTTTATAGTCATATAGGACTGTAAACCACAACGTTACTACCATTGTTTATACCGCCGTAAAGAAATCACTGATGTACAAAGTGCGAAGAATAAAGAAGTGATTCTTGTATTTCAAGACTATATTGCTTGAGGACAAGCAATGCTCAAGTGTGGGAATATTTGATAATGCTAAAAACGAACATATATTTCATAACATTATTCCTCAAGAAAGACAAGCTTTTAGTTGCAATTGTTCTATTTACAAGTGATATTCGTTTAAATAATAAAAGGTGAAGACAAAAGACAGATTCGACGAATTGAAGACGCAAACGACCAAAAAGCTCAAAAGTACAAAATACAATCAAAGAGGTTCTAGTTATTGATAAGAAACGTCTCGAAATTACAAGAGTACAAGATTCAAAACGCAAAGTACAAGATATTAAATTGTACGCAAGGACGTTCGAAAATCCGGAACCGGGACCAGAGTCAACTCTCAACGCTCGACGCAACGGACTAAAAATTACAAGTCAACTATGCACATGAATATAATATAATATAAAAATAATTCTTAAAAATTATATATATATTATATTAATCGTTGGCAAACAAAGAGCCAAGGCTGAATGAGCTGTAAAAACGAACTCCGCGACTTGCGGAGTTCGAAGGCTAAAAGTACCGCGACTCGCGGAGACCCCCTGAACTCAATTCCCTATAAAAGCAAACGCAGTTTGATCGCAAAAAATCATAATATATCAATCTCTCTATCTATATACGTAATATTTATATTTATAATTTATATTTTAATTTTAATTTTAATTTTAATCCTAATAATAAGGGTATGTTAGCGAATGTTGTAAGGGTGTAAGTCGAAATTCTGTCCGTGTAACGCTACGCTATTTTTAATCATTGTAAGTTATGTTCAACCTTTTTAATTTAATGTCTCGTAGCTAAGTTATTATTATGCTTATTTAAAACGAAGTAATCACGATGTTGGGCTAATTACTAAAATTGGGTAATTGGGCTTTGTACCATAATTGGGGTTTGGACAAAAGAACGACACTTGTGTAAATTAGACTATGGGCTATTAATAGGCTTTATATTTGTTTAACTAAATGATAGTTTGTTAATTTTAATATAAAGATTTACAATTGGGCGTCCCTATAAATAACCATTTACACTCGATCGGACACGATGTGCGGGATATTTATATGTACGAATAATCGTTCATTTAACCGGACACGAGAATGGATTAATAGCCACTAGAATTATTAAAACAGGGGTGAAATTATGTACAAGGACACTTGGCATAATTGATAACAGAGTATTAAAACCTTGGGTTACACGCAGTCGATAACCTGGTGTAATTATTAAACAAAGTATTAAAATCTTGTTACAGTTTAAGTCCCCAATTAGTTGGAATATTTGACTTCGGGTATAAGAATAATTTGACGAGGACACTCGCACTTTATATTTATGACCGATGGACTGTTATGGACAAAAACCAGACGGACATATTAAATAATCCAGGACAAAGGACAATTAACCCATGGGCATAAAACTAAAATCAACACGTCAAACATCATGATTACGGAAGTTTAAATAAGCATAATGCTTTTATTTCATATTTAATTCCCTTTATTTTATATTTAATTGCACTTCTAATTATCGCATTTTATTTTATTGTTATTATATTTAATTGCACTTTTAATTATCGTACTTTTTAATTATCGCAAGTTTATTTTATCGCACTTTTATTATTCGCAATTTCATTATCGTTATTTACTTTACACTTTAAATTAAGTCTTTTATTTATTTAATATTTTACATTTGGTTTTAACTGCGACTAAAATTTTAAAATCGATAAACCGGTCATTAAACGGTAAAAACCCCCCTTTATAATAATAATATTACTTATATATATATTTGTATTTTTATAAAAGTAAACTAATATAGCGTTAAGCTTTGTTTAAAGATTTTCCCTGTGGAACGAACCGGACTTACTAAAAACTACACTACTGTACGATTAGGTACACTGCCTATAAGTGTTGTAGCAAGGTTTAAGTATATCCATTCTATAAATAAATAAATATCTTGTGTAAAATTGTATCGTATTTAATAGTATTTCCTTGTAAAATTTAATAGCTATTTTATATACACCTCGCATAACATCAAGCAACATCAATATGGCTTGGAGTCTGATGCTGAATTAAAAGTTACAGGTGTAGTCTCCATAGAAGAGTAATTATGTCTCCCTTTTGTATCAATAATTGGAATCATAACCGATAACAACATACGCCTATAGATATATAAATAGAAAAAGGTATAATGAAATTTGCTACGAGTCTCTTGAATAAAATGAAAAACCATTTTTCTAATTTAAACCCTAATGGTTAAACCATTTAACTCGGTTAACAACATCAAATCAAAATAGTTATACCTTCAATCTTGCTTTTTCCCTTACTTATTTCATCAAAGACTTGTTGCTGGCGTCATCTAAAACCTATCCTCAACATTTATGGTTTTAATCTCTTTTGAGACTAAAAGCTTATACAATTTCAAAACACACGCCTGAAAAAGAATAAAAAACTTTCAATCTTCAAACACAATCAATTATATATAAGTGAAAAAAATTAACATTAGATTAACACATTAACTTACAAAACGATGAACTCAAATTTAACTTAATCGTAAAAATTTATTTATTAACAAATTTAAATGGAAAAACTGAAATTATAGGTAATTGAACTAATAATACTCAGAAAAAAAAAACGAATCAACACCTTAATACTAATCTGTTTAAGTAATGTTCCTTTGAAATGAAAGAGCTTAGCACACGCACACATAGAGATCGAATCTAGAAAGATAGACAAATACATAATAATAGGATATAGATGAGGTTTATATAAATTAGAAAATTGTGTAATTTTTTCATCTGTCAGAAGAAGCGTACCTTTGATTGTTTCAGATTTGTGTGAATCTTCGTGGATGAAAAAGAAGAAATGGTTCGCCAGCTACTTAAGAAAACAATAATAAAAAAGAAATTAGATAATCGAAACTGAAACATACAAAATTGTGAAGTACAACCCTAAAATCAAAGGAGTCATTGGTTCAAATAGGGTTTCATCGTGAAGAATTTAGGGCGTATTAAGAATTATGGATTGTAGTATGATGGATTTCCTAGTAAAATTGTTCCGTGGTTGAATTGGGAATGGAGTATTATGAAGTATGGAAGAGAGGTTTTAAATTAGGGTTACACAAAATTAACACGGTTCAAGAAAATAAGAGTGCGTTTTTTATTGTTATTTTTAATCTAATTAAATTAATTAAAGTTAATGACATTATCATGAGTAGCTTAAATTTTTATTATTTATTTTTGAATTTTTTTATGCTTAAAAAATTATTATTTATTACATCATCATTTTAGAATTTTAATAGAAACTATAGATAAAGTATATTTAATTTAAATTTAAATTTAAAGGAACACAAGAAATAAAAAAAAAGTGTATTTCCTTTTATAATATTTTGATATTATAAATTATATTTATTTATACATTATACATTTATATTTTTATTACGGTTTATTTGTTAAAGGAAAACACGCTCTATTTTTTCATTCAAACAAACGTCTACCGCTTAGGAGAGTGAAGAGTACGATCATCAACCAAATTAAACCTTCATCCTCGTTTGATCACTGGTAAGTGAGGCATCATTCATCCTCGTATGTTCATCGTATACTCTGTTATTATTATTCACATTACTTGTTACTTGATTCCTGTGTGTTAAAATCATTAGGGCTAACATCATTAGGGCAAATATGTGGTTCGATTAGGGCTAGTTTTTGGTTCGATTAGGGACAAATCAGTGGTCAATTAGGGCTAATAGACATCAAAGACTTACTAATTGATCAGGAGTGACATGATTAGGGCTTATTTGATTTGGGATACCATCATTATGTCTAAAATTTGATCGATTTTATATATCCTGTGATAGAACATTGCATACATTGTTTATATGGACTACATATGTGAAATTCGGATTTTACTTTTATATTTTTTTTACATATGTTCTGCTAATATGTAAAATCCTTGTACTTTTAACTTTTATCATAAGTCCAGTTCATACTACTGCCATCTATATTTGACATTTTCATTATCTTGCAACATGTTACATATGTTATTCTGATTTCCTGCATACATTTAGATTTTCTTTTTTACTAACACTTTCTTAAATATTGTGTAATAGTCCTTTACAGGATGCCAAGACAAAAGAAAATGGCAACATCAAACAAGCCGTCTCCAAGTCCAAAGAAAGTTAAAAAATCGCCAAACCCAACTGTTGCACACAAACCCATTACTCGTAGCAAGTTCAAGACTGTGCAAGGGGATTCAACACCAATTGATTTGACTACAACAAACGATTCAGGTGCTGAAGACACAGCTGTTAGTAAACCACAAACAACTCCAAAGCTAAACACTCCGAAAATACAGAAAACACAACACGTTGTTACAAATGCAAACGGCGATTCTTCTGGCAACCCACAACAACAGGCGTTCACACCCATCTCTAATAAGATTCTGAAACCAAATGAAGTTATCCCACCTGTTATTGTTAACAGAACACAAGAACCTAAAAAATAGCCAACTGTTTGTGAAGCAACCACAACACCCAAACCCAACATACACACTAACCAATTATCCAATGAAGATGTGACATCACTGAGTGTGTTGCCCATTGTTACTAAACCTCAACAATCTCAACAGCCCCCACCCATTAACGAACTAAATGAAGCGATCAAAAACAACACACAAAACAACCAACAGTCTACTACCAATAATGAACGTCTCGATTCTGATAACCAAACAAATAAAAACATACCCCAGAAACTACCCGCATTTAAAAGTATCAACATCCAGACTTCAGCTAAAGGTGTGCCATCTATAAACGATCTATCTGCTGTTCCTAAACCAGTCATTGCAGAAATCCCTTCAATTGTTACCGAAACACAAAAAAACACCTATAAAAAAGGAAATCACAAGCACTCGAACCAGAACAAATTGCAGATGTTACCGAATCACAAATAACCAAAATTCAGAAATAGAAGAACACAAGATAAATCAACACCAGATGTGTCTACACATGTTCTCGAACCAGTTGAATCAGAGTTCCATCTAGTTGTTAGCAAATGACAAAAAACCACCAAGAAGAAATCAAACCAACAACCAAAAGTCTCGTCAAAAAACAATACATGTACTCTTCCTGAAGAACCCGGCTCAGAAACCCTACGAACTGTTACCGAACCTCAACAGCAACGCAAAAAAACCAAAAATAAACCGATAACAAAAGTGTCAACATGCACCAATGTCGATAAAGAAGCACCAGTAAGTGCCACCAACGATTCTCAAAATATTACTAAATAAAAAAATTTGGCACTTCTAGCTCAAGCACGCTCTATCTCACATAGACCCTGCAAGTTCACCAACTAGTCTTGTAGCGAAGAGAAAATTTAGTGGTCCAACTACCATACATTGGAAGACACTAACAAAGCTGCAGGTTGATAAACAGTTCAATGATTGGTTGTCTCCAGCTTAGAAAAACTTATTTTCCATCAATCGACCGGTGTACAAGAAGTTGATGATGGAGTTCTTCAGCACATACAGCTTCAATAATCAAATGATGAAAATGCAGAAGGTGAAAACAGGACCGGTAATGAGCTTCAACTTAGGTGGTAAATTGCACAACCTTGATTTCAAACAGTTTGTGGTGGCTATGAATCTGTATAGCAAAGAGGAAGTGGAGGGTGAAGAATTTGAGACCGGTTTAACTGAATGGCCAACTAATCTTAGCCATAACGAGTTTTGGAAAACTTTTGGAACCGGGGAGTACGACAAGAACGTTTCATGCACGAAAATCAATAAACCAACTTACAAGATACTGCATCGCCTTATTTCTGAGTCCATATCTCAACGTGGTAGCTGCACTAACCACGTTACCCAGAAGGACATGAAATACATGTATTTCATTGTTAATAACAAGGCGTGCAATATCGAAAAGTGTTTGGCTCAGTATCTTTACAAAAGTCCTGAAAAGAGTGATAGTAGTGCGGTTTGTGGCAGGGCGTATGTGACAGAGTTGGCTATTAGTTTAGGGGTTTATACGGAGGAGAAACTGGCTGGTATGGAAGTGTTGGCAACGCCTATGCTGTTTGATGTGGCGTAATTAAGGATGTTTTTGATTGTGGAGAACCCCCCCCCCCCCTTACGTTTTGTGGATCCTGATTCAGTTGACAAAGGTAAAGAAGAAGCTGGTACAAGTGTTAATATAGCTGCCAGAGTTACTAGCGTGGAGGATGATGTACGCTCTATCAAGAAGGACCAAAAGTGGACTATTGACGCATTACATTTCTTGATTGGAAGGCTTGGCCACGATTTTGCAGCTCCTCCTGGAGAAGCTTCTCATGAAAACACGTCAATGGTCAATGAAAAATTGTCTTCGTCCGGTCAATCTGCTAAGTAAGCCTGCTGTTTAATTCCTTTTGACATGTGAAATTATGATTTCACCAAAACTTTGATCTTTTGAATTTGTAATTATACTATGTTTACTTTGATAATCTGTTGATCACAAAAATTGTGTTTGTTGGGTACGTACAATATTAAGCTAGGATTGTGGTGATGACGGTTTAACCTAGGTTTGTAATTCTACAACTTATATACTGTGTGACAATATGCTATTATCGATTATTTTGCTGTTTACAGGTTATATGATGTGTGAATTTATATTTATATCGTTCTTGTTATTATTTTAATACCTGATTCTGATTCGTTACATGTAATTTATACTTGGCATTTGAAATTGGTAATCGGTCCAACTAACGATAATGTTGGAGGTAAAGTACCTAAGCATACCAATTTAGTTTTTCGATGTCAATTAACATAGGTTAAATGACACAATATGCATTTATTATTAGTTGAAATAATGTATAACAGTTGGGTTTTGGTAAGTTTTAGGTCATGTAGTCGACAAATAAGTAAATTAAACCATATGACAACTCACTTTGGTATAGACATACACTTTGTTATTGGTCTCTTGTTGATCATCCGATCCAAAAGAATCACAAATGTTCATGCTATAAACTATAAATAAAAATTAATCCCAATTCGAACCAATGACAGACCTATAGTCTACTGCTAAACATGTAATCAATTATTTATCTAACAATACTGTACGATAGTTTAAATTAAAAAAAGTAAAAAAATGTCACAAACAAAATTTGAACAGTGGGCTACTTATATTTATATGAAACAACCCAAACCCGTATTCCATACGATAATTTTTTTTTTATAATACACATTTACGCGCCAATTAAATATGTAAACCATTCCACAAGTTCCATTTAAACGTACATCAATTTAAATGTTTACAAAGAGGCACGAAGGCCATTAATTAAGTTTTATACAAGTTTGACCCACTACAATGATAGTTTATAATCCAAACGACACTCGAGCACGGTTTGGGGCTAAACTACCCAAAACGTTAGACCAACTTCAAAAAGCTAACACCAAAAGCACCCCCTGTCAACATAAACGGGAGACAACTAATCCAACCGTATGCCCTTACCCTTGTCCAAGCCAGAACCTATAAAATGATAAACAACGAGAGGGTAAGCAATGCTTAGTGAGTGCAACAATTATACATACATATATATAACCTATCCATTTGCAATCACAATACCAAATACCTCATACGAACTTGTAACTCAAATAGCATGTCAACATACCCGTAACACTAACAAGTCGTACATTATCACACCACTTCATTAGCATATACTCAACTCAATATATATATATATATATATATATATATATATATATATATATATATATATATATATATATATATATATATATATAATATGCTAAACAAAACAACAATCTCAATATGGTTAACCAATATCGCTATGGCGCTACCGGCTCGTGGTTCACACCATATGCTTTTGATTCGTACTCGTTTATAGTGCTACCGGCTCGTAGTTCACACTCGATGCTACCGGCTCGTGGTTCACATCTTAGTTTATAGTGCTACCGACTCATGGTTCACACTCGATGCTACTGGCTCGTGGTTCACATCTTAGTTTATAGTGCTACCGGCTCGTGGTTCACACTCGATGCTACCGGCTGTTGATTCACATCCTAACCCACACATGTTATGGCACTACCGGCTCGATGGTTTTATACCATAACATTCACAAATAAATACGCTATATACACATACATATAATTACTCCACTCACCTTGTCACAAGGATGATGATTTAGCACTTCCGAGCTTCAACGCAATGTACCTAAATCATTAAGTGCACATTCAATTTCACAACTAGTGGGATTAACCACGATACTCCTACTTGAGCATTTAATGACCCAATTTGCATTAAATGACTCAACTACACACAACCGCCCATAAATGGCCAAGACTTGACTTTAATCACTAAGGCTAGTGAATTAAAGTCTACTAACTTCAATTAACACAAAACTTAGGGTATTCCATACCCATTTCATCTAATTAGGTCAACTAGTACATTTTGACCCATTTTATATTACTTAGACTCACAATCAAGTCAAACTTACCCATTTACACTTCTTTCATTAATCTTAAAGTGCATTAGTGACTAACAACACCATTTGACACTTACAACCTCAAATCATAATGCTAAAACCCTAGATTGTGGCTATTAGGGTTTCATTACAACAACACAACCTAAATTCACCCATTTTACCCTCAAACGGGTCATACAAATCTCTAGTAACCAAAACCCTAGCCATTAACCAATTAAAACTTAAAACATAAGGTTAGAACTTACCAAGACTATCCTCTTGTAGCTGACAACAAGGAGAACAACTTTAACTCTTGCTCCTAGGATTGATCCACAAATCTTCACCTCTAAATCTTAAGTTTATTCTAAGTGGGTTTTGTGTTTTGGGAGAGAAATTGGAAAGAAAAGAGAAAAGGAAATGAAATAAATGGATAAGTGGCTGTGATTTAATGCTCCAATCTAATCTACACGCAAAAAGACCAAATTACCCCTAAAACCCTTTTAAATTGAGTAGAAATCGGAGTCAGAACAGCAGAGATGCCGCGGCGCGGCCCGTTTGTCGCGGCGCGACGTATCGAAGGAAAAACGATCCCTTTTAACCCACTTTCTGATATGGAATTGCTTTATATGCCGCGGCGCGGACCCCTTTGTCGCGGCGCGGCTTAAGGCTGCATCTGAATAGCTCGATCACCTTAAACAATTTTCGATGTTATTTAATTTGTACATTCCAAACCCGCTTCCTATATTCACCTAGCCTTCAATAATAGTCTCACAAGACTTAATGCTAAAAAAACCCATGTATAAGTTGTATAAGCACACATTAACAAGTATATATCTATGTATAACTACACATATATCTATACATTTACGCAAGCTAACGAGTTATAAACGTACAAATGATTAAGTAAGTACCTTTCGATACGTACGGGAAAACGGGATGTTACAAATCTCCCCCACTTGAATCGGAGCGCGTCCTCGCGATCCAAGCCGCATGACAAGAAGGAAGTTAAACCAACACAAACTCTTCGGGCTCCCAAGTAAACTCGGAACCCTTACTATGACGCCATTGAACTTTAAAAGTCCTAACCTCTTTATGCCTCAACCTTTTGACCTTCTCATCAAGTATGGCAATCGGTTCCTCGATATACTCTAACTTATTATTTAGCTCAATCTCGTCTAATGGGACCCAAGATGAATCATCCGCAAGACACTTACGGAGATGGGAGACATGAAATGTATTATGAATCCCCGCAAGCTCTTCGGGTAATTCCAAACGATACGCGACTTCACCAACACGAGCTAAAACCTTAAACTGCCCAATAAACCGAGGAGCTAACTTTCCCCATTTTCGAAATCGAATAATACCTGTCCATGGTGAAACTTTGAGCATGACCATGCCACCTTCTTGAAATTCGATCGTTCATCTACGTTTATTGGCATACGACTTTTACCTATCTTGAGCCTTTTTCAAATGCTCTCGAATCATCTCAATCTTGTTATTCGTCTCTAAAACCAAATCGGTACTCCTGATTTCCTTTTGTCCCACTTCACCCCAACAAATCGGGGTTCGACATCTACGCCCATTAAGCATCTCATATGGCGGCATCCCGATACTAGTATGATAACTATTATTGTACGAGAATTCCACCAAAGGCAAATGCTCATCCCAACTACCACCGAAATCAATAATGCACGCACGTAACATATCTTCCAAAGTTTGATTCGTACGTTCGGTTTGACCGTCCGTTTGAGGATGATACGCCGTGCTTAATTTTAATTGCGTACCCATATCTTCATGAAACTTTTCCCAAAACCGAGATGTAAAGCGAGTATCTCGATCCGAAACAATAAATATAGGAACACCGTGTCGAGAGATGACTTCCTTGATAAACAACTTAGCCAAGGTCTCCGACGATATCGCTTCCTTAATGGGAAGAAACAAAGCACTCTTCGTCAGTCGATTAACTATAACCCAAATCGAATCAAACTGGGTTCTCGCCCTTTTAGGTAACTTTGTGATGAAATCCATGGTAATGTGCTCCCATTTCCATTTCGGGATTTCCAACGGTTGTAACTTACCATACGGCTTTTGGTGCTCAGCCTTAACTTGCAAACACGTGATGCATTGCTCAACATACTTCACAACATCACGTTTCATGCCCAGCCACCGATAATCTTTCCTTAAATCACGATACATTTTCGTCGTGCCCGGGTGAATGGAATACTTTGACTTATGTGCTTCATCAAGTAACACTTGTCGATAATCACCCATCTTAGGCACCCACACTCTTCCTTGAAAAGACAACAAACCACGCGAACCCATTGTAATGAATTCCGATTGCCCCACAATTCGTTCCGTATGATTGTTGTGAACGCAAGCCTCTATTTGAATTACACCAAGTTTTTCAAGAAAATCGTTAGTAATAATCATACGTAACAATCCCAATCGTAACGCCGGGTGATGACTCTTTCGACTTAACGCATCCGCGACCACATTTGCCTTGCCCGGATGATAAAGTATTTCACAATCATAATCTTTCACCACATCCATCCACCTGCGTTGACGATAATTCAAATCTCGTTGATTAAAGAGATGTTTCAAACTCTTATGATCCGAATAAATAGTACACTTGACACCATACAAGTAATGGCGCCAAATTTTCAACGCATGCACAACCGCCGCCAACTCAAGATCATGATTCGGATATCTTGTTTCGTGTTCCTTCAATTGTCGAGAGGCATAAGCGATGACTTTACCTCTTTGCATTAGAACACACCCGAGTCCATTTAACGAGGCATCACAATAAACCGTCATGTCTTCCACTCCTTCCGGCAACACTAACACCGGAGCTTGACACAACTTCTCTTTTAACAATTGAAAAGCAACCTCTTGCTCATTCTCCCAATTAAATCTCGCATTCTTCCTGGTCAACTTCGTCAATGAAGAAGTGATCTTGGAAAAGTCTTGAATAAACCGACGATAATAACCGGCCAATCCGAGAAAACTTCGGACCTCCGTAGGCGTAGTCGGTTGTCTCCAACTCTTCACCGTCTTTATCTTCCCGGATCCACTTGAATGCCGTCTTTGTTCACAATGTGGCCAAGGAATTGAACTTCCCTTAGCCAAAATTCACATTTGGAGAACTTAGCATACAACTTCTCCCTTCGTAACATCTTCAAAACTTCACGCAAATGGCGTTCATGTTCGTTCATACTTTTCGAGTAGACTAGTATGTCGTCAATGAACACAATCACCGACTTGTCCAAGATAGGTTGGCACACTCGGTTCATAAGATCCATGAATGCCGCCGGTGCATTCGTAAGACCAAAAGGCATTACTACAAACTCAAAATGCCCATAACGCGTTCGAAAATCCGTTTTCTCAATATCTTCCTCACGAACCCGCATTTGGTGATAGCCGGACCGTAGGTCAATCTTTGAGAAATACGTCGCACCTTGGAGTTGGTCAAACAAATCGTCAATCCTATGTAATGGCTAACGATTTTTGATCGTCACTTTATTTAACTCCCGATAATCGATGCACATCCGCATACTACCATCCTTCTTTTTCACGAATAAAACTGGAGCGCCCCATGGCGATGCACTCGGTCGTATAAAACCCTTCTCAAGCAACTCTTGGGTTTGATTTAACAACTCTTGCATTTCCGTTGGTGCTAAACGATAAGGAGTTTTAGCAATGGGAGTAGCTCCCGGAACCAACTCAATGCGAAATTCAACTTGTCTTTCCGCCGGAACACCCGGTAACTCGTCCGAAAAAACGTCTTCGAATTCACTAACCACCGGAATTTCACGAATGGGTGGTGGCTCATCACGAGTATCAACAACATGGGCAAGAAAAGCCATGCCACCACTAACAAGAAAACGACGTGCCCGTGCAAAAGAACATATCGGCACAAGTCTTCTTCGTTTATCGCCGTGAATAATTAACTCTCCCCCACTTGGCGTCTTCACACGGATAAATTTCTCATGGCATGCAATATCGGCTCTATTTCGATCGAGCCAATCCATACCAACAATGATATCAAAGTCTCCCAAGGTCATAGGGATAAGATCAATTTTAAAGTTTTCGGCACGAAAAACAACATCACAATTTTTACACACATCAACCACTAGCACCATCTTGCCGTCCGCTATTTCAACTTCTACCGGACGACTTAACTTAGCTAACAGTCTATCAAGTTTAGGCACAAATTTTGGAGACATAAACGACAAATTTACACCGCTATCAAATAAAATCCTTGCCGGATTAGAGTTAACCATAAAAGTACCTGAGACAACTTCGTTGGATTGTTTGGCTTCTTCATTGGTCATCAAATAGTTGCGACCCCTAGCCGTGCCCGCCGCCTTCTCTAACTTCTTAGCATGATCATTATTCAAATCGGGGCATTCTGGCCTCTTGTGCCCCTCTTTACCACAATTAAAGCAAGTGATTTTGGTCGACGCCTTGGTGCAATCACGGGCCATGTACCCTCTTTGGTTACAATTATAACACGTGGGTCCGAAACCCCTGGAAGTACCCTTCTTCACACTATTAACGCTCTCGGAGCCTTTCTTGTTCTTTTTATTTGAAAAATTTGAATGACTCGAACCTTCAAACTTTCTCTTTGAAAAAGTGAAATCACCCTTCCTTGGAACCTCCGGCTCAAAACCCCGAGCCAACTCGAATAGCTCTTCAAAGGTCTTAGCCATTCCCTGACTAATCTTACCCTTTAACTCATCGTTCAAGGTACGGTAGAAATCTTTCATTAGCTTGTGATCGTCACCAACGTATTCTGGGAAAAAACGAGTCTTTGCCAAAAAGGTAGACTTGAGAGTAACCAAGTCCATTGAACCTTGTTGCAAATGATGCAACTCGTCCTAGATTCTATCAAGGTCGGAAGAAGTTCGGTATTCTTGGAAGAATTCCTTCTTAAACTCCTCCCATGTCTAGCTCATGCATTGCTCTTCACCATATAAATTGATTTTATCGTCCCACCACAACTTGCCTTCTTCACGTAACATGCTAGACCCATACCTCGTCTTCTTCTCGGGAGGACACTTTGAGGTACGGAACGCCCCCTCGATATCGGAGATCCAACAAGTGCTTTTCAATGGATCCCTCACCCCATTAAACATCGGAGGTTGAGTATCCTTGAAATTTTTGTAGTGGAAGTCCCGCCTTCCTTCACCTCCTTCACCACGAGGATAAATGTTTCTAGCATCAAGAGCCTCATCGACAGTGGCCTTCATTCGTTCATTAATTAAATTGGTTATTTGCTCGTCAACCGATTCCTTGAAAACCTTTCTCACGCTAACAAGGAAATCCTCCTTGTAGTTCTTCAAGATGGCCTCAACTTTGGCCGTGAATTCGGGGTCCTCGCTTGTACCACCGATATCGTTATCGTGTCTGTTTCTCATCTTCATTCTATAAAACGGAAAAGGTTAAATCATGAACGAAAAGGCATAACACGTAAATATATACATGCTCACCACACTACTCCATCTTGCTCAACAATCGTCGTACATTACTCGTTTGACACGATTTGCACCCGTAACAACGGTAGCTAATCGTTGTTACGCGAGCATGTCGCATTAACTTGCTAGTACAACGTCCGTCTTGCTTGATGATTGCTAAACACAACACAAAACAATTAGCACAAGGTTAGTTCACATAAACCAAAGCACTAACAATTTCTGATTAGACCCAAAGTCCTACAAGTCCTGCATAAAGCGCTCACACAATAAAGTCTAAGTCTAGGCACCTCTCTCAAGTCGCCTAAATCCCTTAGACCATGCTCTGATACCACTTGAAACAACCCAAACCCGTATTCCATACGATAATTTTTTTTTTATAATACACATTTACGCGCCAATTAAATATGTAAACCATTCCACAAGTTCCATTTAAACGTACATCAATTTAAATGTTTACAAAAAGGCACGAAGGCCATTAATTAAGTTTTATACAAGTTTGACCCACTACAATGATAGTTTATAATCCAAACGACACTCGAGCACGGTTTGGGGCTAAACTACCCAAAACATTAGGCCAACTTCAAAAAGCTAACACCAAAAGCACCCCCTGTCAACATAAATGGGAGACAACTAATCCAACCGTATGCCCTTACCCTTGTCCAAGCCGGAACCTATAAAATGATAAACAACGAGAGGGTAAGCAATGCTTAGTGAGTGCAACAATTATACATACATATATATAACCTATCCATTTGCAATCACAATACCAAATACCTCATACGAACTTGTAACTCAAATAGCATGTCAACATACCCGTAACACCAGCAAGTCGTACATTATCACACCACTTCATTAGCATATACTCAACTCAATATATATATATATATATATATATATATATATATATATATATATATATATATATATATATATATATATATATATATATATATATATATATATAATATGCAAAACAAAACAACAATCTCAATATGGTTAACCAATATCGCTATGGCGCTACCGGCTCGTGGTTCACACCATACGCTTTTGAGCCGTACTCGTTTATAGTGCTACCGGCTCGTGGTTCACACTCGATGCTACCGGCTCGTGGTTCACATCTTAGTTTATAGTGCTACCAGCTCGTGGTTCACACTCGATGCTACCGGCTCGTGGTTCACATCTTAGTTTATAGTGCTACCGGCTCGTGGTTCACACTCGATGCTACCGGCTCGTGGTTCACACTCGATGCTACCGGCTCGTGGTTCACATCCTAACCCACACATGTTATGGCACTACCGGCTCGGTGGTTCATACCATAACATTCACAAATAAATATGCTATATACACATACGTATAATTACTCCACTCACCTTGTCACAAGGATGATGATTTAGCACTTCCGAGCTTCAACGCAATGTACCTAAATCATTAAGTGCACATTCAATTTCACAACTAGTGGGATTAACCACGATACTCCCACTTGAGCATTTAATGACCCAATTTGCATTAAATGACTCAACTACACACAACCGCCCATAAATGGCCAAGACTCGACTTTAATCACTAAGGCTAGTGAATTAAAGTCTACTAACTTCAATTAACACAAAACTTAGGGTAATCCATACCCATTTCATCTAATTAGGTCAACTAGTACATTTTGACCCATTTTATATTACTTAGACTCACAATCAAGTCAAACTTACCCATTTACACTTCTTTCATTAATCTTAAAGTGCATTAGTGACTAACAACACCATTTTACACTTACAACCTCAAATCATAATGCCAAAACCCTAGATTGTGGCTATTAGGGTTTCATTACAACAACACAACCCAAATTCACCCATTTTACCCTCAAACGGGTCATACAAATCTCTAGTAACCAAAACCCTAACCATTAACCAATTAAAACTTAAAACATAAGGTTAGAACTTACCAAGACTATCCTCTTATAGCTAACAACAAGGAGAACAACTTTAACTCTTGCTCCTAGGATTGATCCACAAATCTTCACCTCCAAATCTTAAGTTTATTCTAAGTGGGTTTTGTGTTTTGGGAGAGAAATTGGAAAGAAAAGAGAAAAGGAAATGAAATAAATGGATAAGTGGCTGTGATTTAATGCTCCAATCTGATCTACACACAAAAAGACCAAATTACCCCTAAAACCCTTTTAAATTGAGTAGAAATCGGAGTCAGAACAGCAGAGATGCCGCGGCGCGGCCCGTTTGTCGCGGCGCGACGTATCGAAGGAAAAACGACCCCTTTTAACCCACTTTCTGATCTGGAATTGCTTTATATGCCGCGGCGCATACCCCTTTGTCGCGGCGCGGCTTAAGGCTGCATCTGAACAGCTCGATCACCTTTAAACAATTTTCGATGTTATTTAATTTGTACATTCCAAACCCGCTTCCTATATTCACCTAGCCTTCAACAATAGTCTCACAAGACTTAATGCTAACAAAACCCATGTATAACTTGTATAAGCACACATTAACAAGTATATATCTATATATAACTACACATATATCTATACATTTACGCAAGCTAATGAGTTATAAACGTATAAATGATTAAGTAAGTACCTTTCGATACGTACGGGAAAAAGGGATGTTACATTATAACATGAAACATAATGCAGTAGTTGAGAACCAATGGGCCAATGGAACACTTAATGTAATATTTTTAAAATAAGAATATATACAATTTGCTAATCGTAACATTTAAAACTTTTGGGATGATTTTCCCTATTTATACCGCATCAACTGCCTTCACACGTATGCTATATAACCAAAAGTATTGGTGATCCACGATGACATTCACAACCCTAAAAATCCAACGACCTATAACTCAAACACAAACACACCACAATCGACCATCATTTTTATAATGGAAGTACGTTGTGTTTGTGGAAAACTATGCATTATTCGAACATCTTGGACGCAAGCAAACCCTGGGTGAAGGTTCGACTGCTGCCCTAGTAATGTAATTTTTCATATTCTTTATATTGTTTTAATTTTTAACCTAATTCATTAACTTTAATTATCTGATCAGGATTCAAACGATTGTGGATTTATTGGATTGGTGGATCCACCCATGTGTAACAAAGCAGGTGAGATAATTCCTGGATTGCATCTAAATAATTACAGGCTGGAAGAAAGTATCAAAGAAAAAGATGCTGAATTGCTAATGTTGAAGAAGATTTTTGTTGTTAGTTGGATTGCTTTTATTTGTTATTTTTTATTTCATTAGCTGATCCTTTATTTATGCTGGTATTTCCTTCAAGTCGCCTATGTTTTTTTGTTACTTTTGAAATTGGATCCTTTTGAATTCTATTAAATAGAAGTTCATTCAACACTTGTGGTATTTACTCTTTTTGCAATTTTTTGACCATTTGTGATGATGTATGATTGTTGCAATATCTTGTATATACAAGTGACCAATAAAGTGACTAATGGTGTATGCTTATAGAAAAAACTGACCAATGAAATGAATACACAATTTTGACATTATGCTGAATCCTCTAATCAGTTTCACTTAGAGAAAGTAGATAAGCAGTTTACCTGCACTTGTTATTGTAACAAAAGTTTGACACTTGTTTTTGTAACCATGCACCAATATTGTATGTATGCAGCACTGTAAAACATGATTTTTACACTACTTGTAATCAAGTAACACAATTGGCTTTTTAATATATGCACAAGCGTGAACCAACTAACTTATAACCCGATGATTTGATTAAAAGGACCCTTTATTAAACCTTCCTATTTTTTTCACTTGGCTAAAAATGAATACTATAAATTTTACGACTAAATTAAAGGGTCCTATTATTAAAGTTAATTAATGGCTATGATAATGTAATTATATCATTATAAGGACCCCATTAACAAACTGTCCTATTAATATAGTGAATTAACGGCCATGATAATCTGATGATATAAGTTATAGGACCCTTATATCAAACCGTCACATTAATTCCATTTGTCTGTACACTTGGTTAATAACGCAAGTTATAATTGTACGACCAAATTTAAGGGTCCTAATATAAGAGTTAATTAATGGCCATGAAAACGTAATGATATAATTAATGGGACCCATGTATCAAACGGTCCTATTATATATTGAATTCATGGCAATGATAATACAATGATATGGGTTATAGGACCCTCTTATTAAATCGTCCCATTCATTCCAATTCTTAGGACCCTTGATTATAATTTACAATTAAAATAGTGTGAATAATGGCGATGAAGACATGATGATACGCCATTTTTTAGGCTACCTGATGAAGGGTCCCATGATGAAGCAACCTGTCCTAATCCATAAGGACGAATACAATAACATATGATTACATCGCGAGGTACTTGACCTCTATATGATACATTTTGCAAACATTGCATTCGTTTTTAAAGATAAACTTTCATTTCACTCGAAAGTTGACGACATGCATACCATTTCATAATATATCCAACTATATTTGACTTAATGATAATCTTGATGAACTTAACGACTCGAATGCGACGTCTTTTGAAATATGTCATGAATGACTCAAAGTAATATCTCTTAAAATGAGCAAATGCACAGCGGAAGATTTCTTTCATACCTGAGAATAAACATGCTTTCAAGTATCAACCAAAAGGTTGGTGAGTTCATTAGTTTATCATAAACATTCATTTCCATTATTTTAATAGACCACAAGATTTCATTTCTCATAAATACACATCCGTATCAGGCATTTCGCAAACTGCATAGAGATAAAAATCATTCATATGGTGAACACCTGGTAACCGACATTAACAAGATGCATATAGAATATCCCCATCATTCCGGGACACCCATCTAACATGATAATTAAAAGTACTAAAGCATTCCAAATTCCATAATGGGGCTTGTTGGGCCCGATAGATCTATCTTTAGGATTCGCGTCAATTAGAGGTGCACTAATTCTCAAAATTAGTGATGTTTCCTAATTCTTAGATTACCAGACTATAAAGGGGCATATTCGGTTTAATAATCCAGCCATAGAATGTAGTTTTAAGTGATTGTGTCTATTTCGTCAAACATTTATAAAGCAGCTCATGTATTCTCAGTCCCAAAAATATATATATTGCAAAAGCATTTAAAAAGGGAGCAAATGAAACTCACAATACGATATTTGTAGTAAAATATGCATACGACGGAACTGAACAATGCAGGGTTGGCCTCGGATTCACGAACCTATATCATTTGTATATATATTAATACATATAATTGTAATCGAACAAATATATTATTATTAGTGATGTAATTTATATATATAGTAGATTAATAAGTTTCATTATATATATTTTCATTTTATATATAGATATATTAATATAGTTAAGTTATGTGTATTAGATATATATAATCTTTATTTTTATGCTTATAACTTTAATAACGTCATTAAAACTTTTATTTTCATAATCGTAATTATTTTAATAATAATGATATATATCATACCGATAACGGTAATAATGATAGTTTTAGTAAAAATAATACTTTTAATAATAATGGTAGTTTTTAATAGTTTTATTAGAAATTTCAGTAATCATACAGTATTACTAATATTAATGTTTAACTGATAAGTCTATTAATGATACTTTTTAATATTAATAATAATAATAAAGATAATACTAATAATTGATACCTATGTTAATGATAATAATAATATTAAAAATTATAAAATGATACAAGTACTAATATTAATGAAAATAATTGGTATTATTTTCATAAAAAATAATATTAATCTTAATCCTAGTGATAATAGTAATTTTCTATATTAATAATACTAATAATTCTAAAATTTTAATAAAAATACCTTTATTGATTTGGATATAGATAACAATAATAATAATAACAATGTTAATGAATATATAATAATAATAATTTTAATAATAATAATAATAATAATAATAATAATAATAATAATAATAATAATAATAATACTCATTCTATTAATAATATGATATAATTAATAATATTGATAACAATTAATAATGCCATAATACTAATAAGTAATAATAATAATACTAACCATGATGAGAATAATAATATTAGTTACTTTAAAGATAATAACATTCATTATATTAATATTAGTAATAACACTACTTACATAATAATAATAGCATAATCAATAATAATAAAGAAGATAATAATAATACTAATAATGATAATAATAATAATAATGATAATAACAACTTTTAAAAAAAAATTGAAACTACCTTTGAAGCCCTTTTAAAAAAAATGACCTAAGCTGGGTTCGAACCAGTGACCTCTCGCAACCACACATACACCCTTACCACTCGTTCGATTCTGTTTTCCTGAATATATATCAAACGAAAAATATATTTAACCAGTGTTTATTATTTGACCAATTTCTTCTTCATCTTCAATTGAAAATCGATCAAGGATCAAACCTCCTCTATTCAATTATTACACTTAATTAAATTATTCATTAGGCATATATAATCATTAGTATTTAATTGTATAAATAAAATAAAAAAGAATTAAAAGAAGAACAGAAATAGCTACGCTGTGCTGTTCGTGTATTTTTTTTTTTTAAAAAAAAAATTTGATTTCCATTTTTGAGAACGTTTTGATTAATTCTTACAACATAAATTAGGTGTTAAATTATTTCTAAAAACTTCAGAAATCCAGAATTACACTTGATCAATAACAGAAAGTTCTAATTTAATTGAAGAACAGATATTTGACTTTTAAAATTATAACTTTGACTCCAAAATTCACGCTCGTTATCGACAATTGAAACTTGAAATTTTTCAGGTAGTTTGAGTTGGATATTCCAAACTCAACTGTATTTAAAGATCTTAAAATAGAATTTGAATTTGAGCAGTTGCTAAACGCTGTCAAGAACACGATGAACTTCTAATCGAATTTCAATTTTTAGATTATTTTAGGTTAAAATTCTAACATGAATTGTGTTTTAAATCATTCATATAATCTTTCTGGATCATCAATTGATTCATAAACATCAAACGGAATTCAAATTTTAAGATGTACCGACTGTTTAACCTTTTGAATTAAATGTTTGACTTCAAAATTCGAAATAAATATAAAGAATTGATGTTTGAAAACATGCAGATAGGTTGAGTGAAGGATTTCTAAGCAAACTGCAATATTAGATTTTGATATTTCATTTGAAATCGATCTATTGATAATTTGACCCAAGAACAGAGAGTATCGACTTCTTTTTATTTATATCTGTTTTAATTCATTCACAGCATCACTAATAATTATATATTGAATGGATTTTGTTTGATAATGTTGATGAAACAGATGTGTAACAGATTACCGACAAAAACAAGTTTTGAGAATAGTTGGATCGTGAAATCACAGTGAATTCGTACTGATTCCTCTATTATTTATACTTTATATAATTAAATTATTATTAATATATATATATATATATATATATATATATATATATATATATATATATATATATACAATTAATAATAATAATAATTAATAATAATAAACAAATAATGATACTAAAAAAATATAAGAATGATAATAATTATATTATTGATAATAATAATACATTGTATTATTTTCTACTAGTAATAACTATAAAAATAATAATGATATTAATAATAATAATATTGTTAAAAATAATAATAATAATAATATGAGAATATTGTTAATCAACAATAATGATAATAATAATCATAATAATAAAAATAATAATGTAACCAATTACATGTAACAACTTTTTATGTCAATACATTATAATTTTAATAATATTAAAATTACTGATATCAATATAAATCTTAATATTTATTTTAATGGAAGTATTAATAATAATATCATAACCATATTTTGAATTAAAATTTCATATTTAATATTACCATTCATTAATTATGTAATAGTTTAATAATTATTATATAATATATAAAATTGAATACTTATACCTTTTATATTATCATAAGCACCTAATAATTAATATATACAGAAATCATATGTTATATTTATAGATTAATAACAACTTAATTATTATATCGTTTATTATTTTTACAATTTAGCTCTTACAATTAATCACATATTATTTCAAATTATTATATATATATATATATATATATATATATATATATATATATATATATATATATATATATATATATATATATATATATATATATATATATATATTATTTATTTACAAACAATTGTTCGTGAATCGTCGGGAATGGTCAAGGTTAAATGAGTTCATGAAATAGTTCAAAAATTTTGAGATTCAATTAAAGTGACTTTGCTTATCGTGTCGAAACCATATAAAGATTAAGTTTAAATTTGGTCGAAAATTTTCGGGTCGTCACACATGAGGTGCTGTTTAGGACTCTTTTTTGGGGGGTCCTAGAAAAAGGGTCCCGATAGGCCATTTTTCTTGTAGTGATCTCATATCCATGAGTAGATTGACAATCTCTCATATACCATAAAGGTTGTGAATCGAGGAATCATAAAACTTTACATTCTTTCTTCCTTAACAATATACCTCTTTATTGTTGATAGTTAATCATCACTTGTTGCATCCGAGTTCACTCTATTATTAAGCTCTTGGTGTAGATTTTCATATGACTTTCATGAACTCATTTCATTTGAACCCTCAAACGACGATCTTATAAACACCACATTCACTATTACGTTCTCTATACCGAGATGGTAAATATCTCACAGGCATAATCTTTTGAAGAATAGAACATCCCTACGGGTATCTTTCTGATTACCATAATCAAGAAATATTTTCGACCTCATGTATTCATTAATAGTAGATTACTTAGCACCATGCGAGTAATACCTAAATAATAATCAATCACTGTCAATTCAAGATCTAAGGTCAGATACACCATCTGAAGATCCTCTAATCCCCCACAGGCTGTGGCTTGAGCTAAACTCACCCTAATCACATCCGAAAACTACTATAGCAATTAAAGATATTCCATAATACCCTGACTTATCTTCTTTTCGGGCCAGTAAAGGCTGAAGTATAAATATGTTTCCACACTGCATTGAAAAGCATGTGACCCCTTACACACTCAATATGATCAAGGGTAGTATTGATATGATTATCATTATGTTACTTAAGGTCAAACATTGCATGATTTGTTGTACCTAAACAATAAGTCGTGACATTTGAATCGTTAACCACTTCCTGAAAATCTTACGATACTTCATTCCATCTCAATGCTAAAAGCATGAATTGCACTAATTAGCCATTACTCTTTCCATGGAAGTGTAGTGCTTACAATATCGCTCGCAACATCTCACATTCGTTAGAAAGCATTGCCTAACCTCACATTGAGATTGGCATTTCCCTCATTAACGAAAATGTGTACTTCCACATAGATAAAAGTTGCGATCATCCATTTCACGCCATAACATTCGAACACTCACTTTAGTGAGTAAACTTTACGCTCCTTGGCATATAAGAGCTGCGAGGTTTACTCGTCACAATAAATCTACCTACGTCTGTTAGTAGTATCATTAAATGATTGTATATTAATGGTCCTAACAATGGCACATGACATCATGCCCTTATATTCTAATGACCCGTCGTAATCCATCTGGACAAATACATTACATTTGGTTACATTGCGAGGTACTTGACCTCTATATGATACATTTTACAAACATTGCATTCATTTTTGAAAGACAAACTTTCATTACATCGAAAGTTGACTGCATGCATACCATTTCATAATATATCCAATTATAACTGACTTAATAATAATCTTGATGAACTCAACGACTCGAATGCAACGTCTTTTGAAATATGTCATGATCGACTCCAAGTAATATCTCTAAAATGAGCAAATGCACAACGGAAGATTTCTTTCATACCTGAGAATAAATATGCTTTCAAGTGTCAACCAAAAGGTTGGTGAGTTCATTAGTTTGTCATAATCAATCATTTTTATCATTTTAATAGACCACAAGATTTTCATTTCCATTTCTCATAAATATACGTCCCATGCATAGAGACAAAAATAATCATTCATATGGTGAACACCTGGTAACCGACATTAACAAGATGCATATAAGAATATCCCCTATCATTCCGGGAAATCCTTCGAACATGATAAAACAACATCGAAGTACTAAAGCATCCGCAACCATGGATGGGGTTTTTTAGGCCCAATAGATCTATCTTTAGGATTCGCGTCAATTAGTAGATCAGTTTACTAATTCTTAGGCTACCAAGCAAAAGGGGTATATTCAGCTTCGATCATTCACCCATATAATGTAGTTTCAATTACTTGTGTCTATTTCGTAAAACATTTATAAAAGCGCATGTATTCTCAGTCCCAAAAATATATATTGCAAAAACATTTAAAAAGGGAGTAGTGAAACTCACCATACGATATTTTGTAGTAAAAATATGCATACGACGATACTGAACAATGCAGGGTTGGCCTCGGATTCACGAACCTATATCAAGTATATATATGAACACAAAATAGTAATCGAACAAGTTTATATATATTATTATTAATAATATACTTGTTGTATTATATGTTATATAGATAAATTTATACTTAATCTATATATTTTATATAACTAATACTTATTATATTAAGTTTTAATATAGTAATTACTCATTTAAATATTATCTAATATGTAATATTGATATTAATGTAGCTAAGTCTTATGTCGTAAATATATTTTTATATATAGAAAATCTTTATTTAATATTTTAATAATACTAATATTAATAGTGATAAAATAATACAAATTTTAATAAAAATGATAAATTTAATAATAATGATACTTTTTGTAATGATAATACTAGTAATGAAAATAATGATAATAATAATATTAATAATAATAATAAAATCATGTTTATTGATAATAATAATAATAATAATAATAATAATAATAATAAAAATAATAATAATAATATTACTTTTAATAATATGATACTATTGAGGATACCTTTAATTAAAATGATAATTTTAATTATAATGATAACTTTAATAATAATGTTACTTTTAATAATAATAATAACAATAAATAATAATAATAATGATAATAATAATAACTTTATTGATAATGATAATACTAATAATAATAAAAAATGATATTGTTAATAATGATACTTATGTTAATAATAATAATAATAATAATAATAATAATAATAATAATACCAATAATAATAAAAATGATACTATTACTAATGTTAATGAAAATAATAATAATAATTTGTATTGTTTTCAAAATAATAATAATAATAATTGTAATCATAATGATGTTCATAATACCTATGTTAATAATAATATTAATAACACTCCTAATACTTAATGATAATACTTAGTAATAACAATAATGATAATAATATTTAATTGTGTTAATGATGGTAACAATAATAATTACTTATCCCTAATAATAATAATAATAATAATAATAATAATAATAATAATAATAATAATAATAATAATAATAATAATAATAATAATAATAATAATAATAAAAGTAATAATAATGATAAATAATTATAATAATAATAGTTCTACCTTAAGAAAACAAGTGTATTGCAGTATCTAAAAAAAACGTCGATGCCCAGTATCGAATCCATGACCTCTCGTGTACCCAACATAACCCCAAACCAACTGAGCTGATCGACATTTCTGATTTATACTACAGACTTAAAACCTTTATCCCGAACTGTTCTATCCTACTTGCCTTTGTTTCAGCCCAACCGAAAATCAGTTGGGTCTCGGCCCACTTACAGCCCAACTTGGTAATCCAACACATAGCCCAGTTAGATAAGTTGTTGGGGTTATGTTTCGATCTAAAAAAAAAAAAATAGAAACGGTACTGCAGATGTAGCAACAGGTTTCCATTTTTTATTTTTTTTAAACGTCCCCAACATTATCATGATCATAATCATCTTCTACTTTGTTATATCATAACCATCATCATCTATGCTTACACTATCCATCATCATCATCCTTGAAGCGTCTCCATCATCATATCATTCCATTCATCATCAACACATCAACGTGCCTATGTCATCGTGTAACATCTTCGGTGTTTATAAACGAAAAGAGTAGAACCCGACGGTACTGTTTATCATCTTCACCATAGAATACGAAGCAGTATCTGTAGAAGCTTTAATGTTGTTCGATAATGTTGATTGTGGCAGTTTTTAAGCCAAAACAGGAACCAAAGGGAAAAAAATAGCGAGCTATAACAGTATCATCATCTTCCTTAATCGTTACTGTATCATTATCCTTTTCATAGCATCATCCTCTCACCATCTTCGTGATTGTCCAACAGAAAGAAAACAGGTGCAGCAGCAGTCGAACTGTAGTAGCTTCAATTGGTTTGCAGACTGAAACAGTGATGTTGGAAGTGGTGTTTGGGCTTGGGTTGTGATGATGGAGTAAAGGTGATGGTGGTTAGTCGTGATAATGGTGGCTTGGAGGAAGATGTTGGCGGTGATATTAATGGGTTGTTTATCAAGGGTGGTGGTGAATTGCAAAACTGGAAATTAATAACCATAACCGGTTGATGGAGGTGACTTAGTGATGTTGAGATGGCGTTGGAGTGGCGTGTTGTCATACCCCGTCCTAATCCATCTGGACGAAGTCACCAACATCTGGTCCCATTGCGATGATCGACTCCAAATAATGTCTTTAAAATGAGTAAATGCACAGCAGAAGGTTTCTTTCATATCTGAGAATAAACATGCTTTCAAGTGTCAACCAAAAGGTTGGTGAGTTCATAAGTTTATCATAAAACAATAAAATTCATCATTTTGATAGACCACAAGATTTAAATGCTGCATGGTACAAATGGGCCTGAATCCTATACCCACCTGTAATGCACATGCGATATCTTTTAAATACAGTACACATTTCTCTTGTATGAAATTATTTTTCATAAATCTTAGTAACCGTACACATATCTCGTGCACAAAAAATAATACACATAACCTGTGTATAAAAACTATTCTCTCGATACATAACATTCACGTCAACTGGTGGCAATTATCATGTCCACATAATTCAATGGTGGCAATTATCATATTCACATAATTCAATGGTGGCAATTATCAAGTCCACATAATTCAATAATAATCCGCAGAACTTCTGTCTGCATAATAATTCATTCGAGGAATGTTTTGCTTATGTCTATCTTGTCAAACATTTATAAATGCATTTCATGTATTCGCAGTTGAAAATATATTTCAAAAATATCTAATAAAGCAGTTGTAAAAACAGCGCATGTATTCTCAGTCCCAAAAATGTAAAGAGTAAAAGGGAACAAATGAACTCACTTAATGTATTTTGTAGTAAAAATACATATGACGACATTGAATAATGCAGGGTTGGCCTCGGATTCACGAACCTATATCATATATATATATTAATACCTATAATCGTAATGGAACAATTTTATATATTATAACTTATATTATATATATATATATTTAATTTGTGTATACACATTTATAATGACTAATATTTATATAGTTATATTAATATATATTTAGTTATTATTATATTAAAAATACTTAATTTGTTATATATGAATATCTATATAAAAATGTTAATGTGATTAATACTTACCTATATGAAATATTACTAAACGTATATTTTATTATACGAAATGTTTATTTGGTAACATAATATTAATAATAGTAATAAAAGTTGTTTTTGATTATAATGATAATTTTATTAATAATAACTATAAAAAAAATAATGATTTAACAAATAATAATAATACAAGAAAACTACCTCAAAAATTGCCCCAAAAAGAAATATAGTGACCCTGCCAGGGTTCGAACCCAAGACCTCTCGATAACATAACAAACACACAAACCACTCTTCTGATTCAGATTTTCTGATTTATTACACAATCTAAATATATTTAACTTATATATCACGGTTTTCATTTTCCTCATCTTCTTCTCTTTAAAAAAAAATGTCACAACTCAGGATTGAACCTGAGACCTCTCGTTAAACAAAACACATCCAAACCAGTCCGTCTGTCTTGCTTGTTCTGAAATTAAAAGAACCCTATGTAATTTTAAACCGTTACTTCTGTCTTCTATATCCTCTTCTTCACATATTCAATCGAGTAATTGACCAAATCTTAACATCATAAAATCACCATCATAATCATCATTATCATATATTAATCATAATCATGATCATCATGTTTGTATTCTTCATCATCATCAAACCCGTTCGTCACCATCATAATACTACCCATATTGTCTTTATTATTATCGTATATCATGAATCATTATCCTAATTATTATGATCCTAACCTCATTTAACCTCGTCTAACATCATATTCATTTCATCAACTATCATTATCTAACTCTAATTATCATCCTAATCATCATGTTATTATCATCACTGTTATTTAATCGTCTCAATCAAAAGTGATATCAATTATCAATAGCAGTCTCCATATGATAACATCACCCGATTATTTACTCAACTTTGCAGCCCAAAGAATATGGGTTTCGGCCCATATAACAACCCACTAAATTAAATGTTTCCAACAGCCCAATTCACTAATACTAATTCAATCCATGTTTGCTGTTTTTTGGCCAGTACATTCTCCACATGTATGCTTTTTAAAAAAAATAAAACAAGTGTACTGGTAGGGTTATCGTGTGGTGCAGGGAAAAGATAACCAAACATACATGCGAATTTAAAAATGGTACAAGTGGGATGTTGTTTTGTGGTTGTCGGCCAATGTAGAAAATATAATACACAACCATATATAATAATAGCAAGTGGGTTTTGGAACATAAAAGAAAAAGAGTAGGTGGCGAAAAAAAAAATAGAAATTTATAGTTGTGCAACACCTTTTATTGTTGATCGTTCATGAGTTGGTTGATTCTTACATTTATGGTTTACGGTTTGATAACAAAACAGTGGCTACAACCAGTGAGTAGCAGGTTGGTGATGGGTGGTTTTCATTTAGCAAGTACAGCAGTCACAAGTTGTTTCTACTGCAAGCGAAAACTGAAACAACAATATGATAGTAGCAAAAAAGAAGAGATCATGGTTAAATGGTTGTTTCTCAAATTAAAACTAAAGAAGAGGAGAAAATAAAGATGTTGATGTTTTTGGAAAAACGAATCAAGAGCAGAGGATAATGTTCCAGTTTATAAATTTTGGTTTTTTTCTCACAAAGCAGTATTAGATATCATCATATATGGATAATACTTCGAATAATTGAAGTTAATAAAAGTGATGTGATTGGTTTGTTTGCATTGAGAATTTGGTTTCCACGATTTCACGAGTTGCAAACAAAAAGGAAGTATAAAAAAAAATTGATGTAGATGCTTAACAAAAATCGATTTCCTTGTCTGGTTAATATCTAATAATATTTATAAACAACTGCATTATAATATCCGAGATTGATTCCAATAATCTTACACGTTTTTTATTTTTTTTATAATATATAAAATTAATAATAATCAATAATTAATAGAATTAAATAACAATAATAATTTAGTTAATAATATGAAAAATAATGATAATAATATTAGCAATCAAAATAATACTAATATTAAAAATGATATCAATTTTAATGATATTTAATAATAATAGTAATAGTATAAATAATAAGAATAATTATATTGATTAATAACAGGGTTACTAATAATAATAATAATAATAATAACATTAATGATAATATAAATAACTTGTATCTTAAAATAACAATACATATAATAACTTTTAATAATTTCAGTAAGAATAGTACCGACATTAATATTATTAATATTGATAGTAATAATGATATTAATATAACCAATTATTTGTATTAAATCTTCATTTTATAAATATTAGTATAACATTTACATCTTTAACTTATAGTTACATTTAATATTATAATTTATTAATTATGTAATATCTAATAAGTATGTCATATATTATATGAATACATCTATTGAATATTTTATATATTATATATATATATATATGTTTCAACATAATAATTGCTGATAGAATCATTTATATATATTTATCTTATATGGATTCATAATAATATTATATATATATATATATATATATATATATATATATATATATATATATATATATATATATATATATATATATATATATATATATATATATTTTATTCATTTTAATAATCTAATTATTCTGTTTGTTATTTTACATTTTTAAATTTCAAATAGATTAAGGTGTATTTTATTGATTCAAAATATTATATATACACTTATATATATAAATATATAAATATATAAATATATAAATATATATATATATATATATATATATATATATATATATATATATAAATTTATTTATTTACATAATTATTTACACACAATAGTTCGTGAATCATTGAGCACGGTCAAAGGGTAATTGAACATATGAACGTCGTTCCAAAATTTTTGAGACTCAACATTACAGACTTTGCTTATCGTATCGAAATCATATAAAGATTAAGTTTAAATTTAGTCAGAAATTCCCGGGTCATCACAGTACCTACCCGTTAAAGAAATTTCGTCCCGAAATTTGAGTGAGGTGGTCATGGTAAACAATAAAAATGTTTTCATGACGAATATGAGTTGATAAATAGAGTTTTATCATCATTGAGTGATATGGATAAAATGATTCGATTAATCGAAGCATATGAATGAAGCTATCACAAAAGATCGAGATGAAGAATTGGAGATTTTCAATAACTTTTGACGTAGTCACGATTGAATTCCGGAATTCAAGGGTTTTAAAGAAAATCTTCGAAATCTGAGAGATTTGATTCTTCGGCGAATAAGGAGATTAAAATCTCTATAATTAAATACGGTGATCTGCGTCGATTACTCTGTCTGATATTTCCTTTATAAATTAAACTCTTTCGTTCCTTTATTCTCACCATTCCCATACTTTCTTCCTTAGTTCATACATCCAAAGGATTGTGAAAATGCTTAATCCCGTTCTAATCCTTGATATTTTTCTAATTATCACTTCTGTCATCCTTCTTTTAAATCTTCCACCAGAAAAAATTTGTTTGCTTCTATTATTACCTTGGGATGATACTATTCTTAATTATGTCGTGTCTTTATATTGCTATTCATATTAATATCCACGGTTTGTAATCTCCGTGTTGTTATTGGGCTTTATATTTTCTCTTATATTTTAGAGCTCTTTGCCTTTTTATTATCCTCCTGACCTATAGTAAAGCGAGTAACAGTCCAGAATTCGTAAATATGAATTTCGGATAAACATCATGTTCTAAACAAGAAAGAATGTATTAGCATTTGATTTGTCAAATTACCAGAATCACTGAGAATAGAACTATCAAGAATATACTTTCTTGACATGTTTAGAGATTAAGCAGAATGAAAGAGTTGTGTAGCATGGCACATGATGACGTTATGATATGTGAATCATCACGTTCCATTAGAAACTCAGCATGACTTACTGTAATATAATCACGTTGATCAAGTGTCATTATATTATACTAACTCATGCCTCAGTTCCCAACACTACTTCAAAAGCATTCTTATTTTAAACTCGAAGGTTTACAGAATATAGAAACTAAAACAGTTTCCTTTTATGATATAACACAGATAGCGCAGAGAGATAATTAATATTGGACGAGAATATTTATGAAGGTATCTTCAGAAATATTGAGGATATTAATAATGAAAGATACGATAATACCTTAGAATTTTTGAATCAAATTGTGATGAAGAAATTCATTCACGATGATTTAGAGCGATTAAGGAGCAAGGTATTCGTTAAAGATTTCATCATAAATAGAATCATCAGGATTCTTTTATGTATAAGTTTTGTCCTTGTTCAGAGTCTTTTTCATGATTTGCTCAATTCATTTTTCAGTATCAAAATCTTTGAGCTTTTTCAACACTCCATTCTTTATCATCAAACTTTTGACTGTTAAGGCAGTCTTCAGTTTTCACTGCTTCATCAGCTTTTAAAAAAAAAAAACTCAGGGAACTGATTCATAAGCTATAGTGCTTTTCAGAAATTCAGAATTGAAGATCATAATTCTAAGAGATAAATGTTATATGTATACCTATAACTGTTGATGTAGAAAAGCTATGAGATTCCAAATACTGATTGCTAATTCCCATTAATTGGTATGGAAATTCTCGTTACAAGATGCGGATGAGTATATGATAGGGTTTCAATGAATAAAATGATTTTTTAGAATATCAAAGATCAATGAAATTGCTAGTAAGTTTACTGCTAATGTGGTGAGATATAAATGATTTTCTGGTAACGATGATGAAAAGCAAACTTATATATTAAAGTTATAATAAGGCTTATTCGAATAAAAAATTGAAGTTGATTTGTTGAAGCTGTGACAAAATTGGCTAATTTGAAAAGGAATTGCAAAGTTATTTTCGGTAATAACAACGCCAAAGGAGCTAGCACAGATACGTTTTAAACGTTTTTTCTCAGGTTCCGAATGTTTTCAGGTGCATAACTATATGCATAGATCTTTCCTTTCGTAGATGAGGTGCAGTTGGTTCATCCTCTCGATTGATGTGTTTTCAAGAATCATGAAAGGTTTGAATGCAGATTGTAATCGTCAAGATACAAATGAGGTTTAAGATGAAATCAAGTGGCAAACTTGAAGAATTGTTTAGTTTCATATGTTATAATCAATATTTTAATTCATTTTAATTGTCCAATGTTGGTAGTCCACAGTTAGCAGTCCACAGTTACTAATTCAATAATTAATATATAGTTTATAATATTCAAATTAATTAATACGTATCTTGACCTGTGTATATGTCTCAGACTCGATCACAACTCAAAGTATATATATTATTTAAGAATCAACCTCAACCCTGTATAGCTAATTCGATCATTACTGCATATAGAGTGTCTATGGTTATTGCAAATAATATATATAGATGCGTCAATATGATATGTCAAAACCTTGTATACGTGTCCCGATATTTAAAGTGCGTAAAATAAATAACAGAAATTAAATGACGATAAATAAAATTGCGAGAATTTAAATTGCGATAATTAAATTATGATAAATAAATTGCGATAAATAAAATGTAATACGGAATTAACAGTTAGCTAGGAACAGTTAGCTAGGAATAGTTAGCGTGGATTCTTAACAAAATTTCTCATAATTAATTTGTTTGTTTCTAAGAAATTTTATTTGGTCAATGTTTTCTTCATTATGCCACTTGATGGATTCTGATAGATCAAAATCCAAATATGAAATTGAATGAAAATGGTTATTCTGCTGTGAACGGATACGTATATCTGTGGATGTAAGTAGGATAGTAAATGACTGTTGAATCAGATTGGAAGAATGTACAGTATAAAATGTTAATATGAAAAATAAATATTTCCTCGAGTATTACCTACCCGTTCAAATATTTTCACCATTAACAGTTTGTACAAAAGAATTTTCAATTACAATTTTTATGAAAATATATATACATATATATTTTCTTCAGATGTAATCATGGATTTAATGAGTCAATATGATATTAAACTCATTTGATTTACCGTTAGAACAAGAATATATATAATCTCTAAAACATTAGAGATTACATAATTGCCATGTCGAACGAAGATAAATAATATAGAACGTTATGTAGAACGATGATTATACTCGCGGTACAGAATGAGATGTTGAGGTATGTGATGTTGAAACTTGGGTTGTTGATGGTACTGTTGGTGCCGGTGATGTTGCTGAAGCTGGTACGTTTTGCACCATATTTTCCAAGGCTAAAACTCGGGCGTGAAGCTCGTTTACTTCTTCCATTATTCCGGGATGATTGTCGGTAGGAACGAGCGGATGAATAAGGTTTAGAATTGTAGATAGAATATAATCGTGGTGAGATATTCAAGAAATGAGGGTGAAAATGGTGTTTCAGACTGGTTCGTCGGTAAGTGCTTCAGGTTCATCGCCAAGAGGTAAATTCTATTGGTGAAAAGGATCGCCTTCTTCAAGTCTCCATTGATTAAGTCGACTACGAACCCATCAGATGAATTGATAATGGCTGGTTGGTTGATCCATTTCGGTTATACTGTTTTCAGAGCTCAGGTGGATATCCATATCGGAATAGCTGTCGGAATTCGAGGAATTCGAACTGGTTGAGGGATCCATCTCGTACGATCAGATGGAGGATTTTTGATATGAATTAGATTATAGGATGTAGATTAGTATCCCGTAATACATAATTTACATATGCATATATAATACTAAAATCCCATAAGTTACGGAGGAATCTACAGAAGCTGTCAGGCAAAGGGAACAATAACAGATACGCTAAGATATGAATTAACTATACACTATCTATGCAATAGAGGCAGTAAGATGTTTCTAGAATTTTAAGGATGATAAGCAAGTAATTTTTGACACGAAATGATAAGCAAAACTTTTAACATGTAGACACGGTCGAAGTCCAGACCCACTAATGCATCTAAACAACTATCAGTTAGACACACCAATGCAAGACCTGGTTCGCTAAGACCACCGCTCTGATACCAACTCTAATGACCCGTCTTAATCTATCTGGTCGAATAGATTACATTTGGTTACATTGCGAGGTACTTGACCTCTATATGATACATTTTACAAACATTTCATTCGTTTTTGAAAGACAAACTTTCATTACATCAAAAGTTGACATCATGCATACCATTTCATAATATATCCAATTATAACTGACTTAATAATAATCTTGATGAACTCAACGACTCGAATGTAACGTATTTTGAAATATGTCATGATCGACTCCAAGTAGTATCTCTAAAATGAGCAAATGCACAGCGGAAGATTTCTTTCATACCTGAGAATAAACATGCTTTCAAGTATCAACCAAAAGGTTGGTGAGTTCATTAGTTTATCATAATCAGTCATTTTCATCATTTTAATAGACCACAAGATTTTCATTTCCATTTCTCATAAATATACGTCCCATGCATAGAGACAAAAATAATCATTCATATGGTGAACTCCTGGTAACCGACATTAACAAGATGCATATAAGAATATCCCCTATCATTCCGGGAAATCCTTCGAACATGATAAAACAACATCAAAGTACTAAAGCATCCGCAACCATTGGATGGGGTTCGTTAGGCCCAATAGATCTATCTTTAGGATTCGCGTCAATTAGTAGATCGATTTACTAATTCTTAGGCTACCAAGCAAAAGGGGCATATTCGGCTTCGATCATTCACCCATATAATGTAGTTTCAATTACTTGTGTCTATTTCGTAAAACATTTATAAAAGCGCATGTATTCTCAGTCCCAAAAATATATATTGCAAAAGCATTTAAAAAGGAATAATGAAACTCACCATACAATATTTTGTAGTAAAAATATGCATACGACGATACTGAACAATGCAGGGTTGGCCTCGGATTCACAAACCTATATCAAGTATATATATTAACACAAAATAGTAATCGAACAAGTTTATATATATTATTATTAATAATATACTTGTTGTATTATATGTTATATAGATAAATTTATACTTAATCTATATATTTTATATAACTAATACTTATTACATTAAGTTTTAATATAGTAATTACTCATTTAAATATTATCTAATATGTGATATTGATATTAATGTAGCTAAGTCTTATGTCGTAAATATATTTTTATATATAGAAAATCTTTATTTAATATTTTAATAATACTAATACTAATAGTGAAAAAATAATACAAATTTTAATAAAAATGATAAATTTAATAATAATGATACATTTAGTAATGATAATACTAGTAATGAAAATAATGATAATAATAATATTAATAATAATAATAAAATCATGTTTAATGATAATAATAATAATAATAATAATAATAATAATAATAATAATAATAATAATAATAATAATAATAATAATAATGATAAAAATAATAATAATAATGTTACTTTTAATAATATGTTACTTTTGAGGATACCTTTAATTAAAATGATAATTTTAATTATTATGATAACTTTAATAATAATGTTACTTTTAATAATAATAATAACAATAAATAATAATAATAATGATAATAATAATAACTTTATTGATAATGATAATACTAATAATAAAAAAAATGATATTGTTAATAATGATACTTATGTTAATAATAATAATAATAATACCAATAATAATAAAAATGATACTAATACTAATGTTAATGAAAATAATAATAATTTGTATTGTTTTCAAAATAATAATAATAATAATTGTAATCATAATGATGTTCATAATACCTATGTTAATAATAATATTAATAACACTCCTAATACTTAATGATAATACTTAGTAATAATAATAATGATAATAATATTTAATTGTGTTAATGATGATAACAATAATAATTACTTATCCCTAATAATAATAATAATAATAATAATAATAATAATAATAACAATAATATTAATAATAATAATAATAATAATAATAATAATAAAAATAAAAGTAATAATAATGATAAATAATAATAATTATAATAATAGTTCTACCTTAAGAAAACAAGTGTATTGCAGTATCTATAAAAAAAAACATCGCTGCCCAGTATCGAACCCATGACCTCTCGTGTACCCAACATAACCCCAAACCTACTGAGCTGCTCGACATTTCTGATTTATACTACAGACTTAAAACCTTTAACCCGAACTGTTCTATCCTACTGGCCTTTGTTTCAGCCCAACCGAAAATTAGTTGGGTCTCGGCCCACTTACAGCCCAACTTGGTAATCCAACACATAGCCCAGTTAGATAAGTTGTTGGCGTTATGTTTCAATAAAAAAAAATAAAATAGAAACGGTACTGCAGATGTAGCAACAGGTTTCCATTTTTTTTAAACGTCCCCAACATTATCATGATCATAATCATCTTGTACTTTGTTATATCATAACCATCATCATCTATGCTTACACTATCCATCATCATCATCCTTGAAGAGTCTCCATCATCATATCATTCCATTCATCATCAACACATCAACGTGCCTATGTCATCGTGTAACATCTTCGGTGTTTATAAATGAAAAGAGTAGAACCCGACGGTACTATTTATCATCTTCACCATAGAATACGAAGCAGTATCCGTAGAAGCTTTAATGTTGTTCGATAATGTTGATTGTGGCAGTTTTAAGCCGAAACAGGAACCAGAGAGAGAAAAAATAGCGAGCTATAACAGTATCATCATCTTCCTTAATCGTTACTGTACCATTATCCTCTTCATAGCATCATCCTCTCACCATCTTCGTGATTGTCCAACAGAAAGAAAACAGATGCAGCAGCAGTCGAACTGTAGTAGCTTCAAATGGTTTGCAGACTAAAACAGTGATATTGGAAGTGGTGTTTGGTCTTGGGTTGTGATGATGGAGTAAAGGTGATGGTGGTTAGTCATGATGATGGTGGCTTGGAGGAAGATGTTGGCGGTGATATTAATGGGTTGTTTTTCAAGGGTGGTGGTGAATTGCAAAACTAGAAATTAATAACCATAACCGGTTGATGGAGGTGACTTGGTGATGTTGCGATGGTGTTGGAGTGGCGTGTGGTGTTTATGGTGGTTGAGTGGTGACCGTGATGTAAAATGGCGGCATCGTTTTGCATAGATAACCCGAGCAAGTTTGTCTTGTAAGGATAAGATGATATGTTTGATCAAACATGTATATTTAAATATATATTGTAAATTATGATAAAGCAACACAACAACTAATCCACCATTCACGGACCAAAAGATTTTAAATATGTGGTTTGTCTTGAGCATATATAATATATATATTAAATATAATATAATAATAATAATAAAATAATATAAATATGGAATGAAAGTCATAAAAATACATAGTAATCGAAATCACAGGTTAAATAGTTTAGCCGCCGGTAATAGGATCAATTCACGCGGTATTATGTCGTGCTTCGTTGTTAATCAGGGGCGGATAAAAGTATTTAGAAAAATTCTATATTTTTAAATTAACTATATTTATTTATTTTGGTCATTATGGTATAAAATTCGATCCTTAATTTGTTAAATAAAAATTACATCAACTGTCCCTCTCATTTGTGGGTGAAATATAAAAAGTGTTAAAACTTAACAAATAGTTCCTAAATACATTATTAATAAGCCTAAAATTTATAGAACTCATCTTCGTATCACCGTTTAATTTAAAATCACATAAATTTGTATTTAACTTGTTTAATATCCGACAAATGGCAATTGAGTGTTACCGTCGTTTACTAAATAGATTATAATCACAATATATATATATATATATATATATATATATATATATATATATATATAATATACTCTATTTATATTTATACATATGTTTTAAATAATAATTATCATAATATCATATTTTTATTTTATTTTACATAATTAATTTTAATATCAACAACATATAATATTTTAAATTATGTTTTTAATTATTACTATATATATATATATATATATATATATATATATATATATATATACATACATATATACACACATATCTATTTACAATTAATTGTTCGTGAATCGTCGAGAGCAGTCAAAGGTCAATTGAATATATGAACATCGTTTCAAAATTTTCCAGACTCAACAGTACATACTTTGCTTATCATATCGAAATCATATAAAGATTAAGTTTAAATTCAGTCAGAAATTCCTGGGTCGTCACATATATCACCCTTATTATTGGGAAAATTCATACCATCCTGACCATAATCATAGATTATTGAGAACTTGATAAATTGATTTTCCAATGATCAACACATAATCAAAAGCCACTACTACAACATGTCTTCATACCTGTCTACGCGAACAACAAGATGTCTTAAAATCTTTTGGACCATCAGAATCAAGCGATTCATGACACGTCATACAGAGTCCTCGTACATCCACTATCACTTGAACGATTCAAAATTTTAGCTACATATCTTATTTTCCACGCCTATCGGAATGATACTCATTCTTACGTAACTCTAAACCTTAACTTATTCCAAAATATTACTCACTTGGTGATATTAACACCACCAGTTTTCCAACTTAAATATTAGTCATAACCAGTTTCACATTTTAGAAAATCAATAGGTAAATAACTTTTCATCCTCATACTCCACTATTCATATCTCACTTGTCAGCATGCTTTACACATGAACATTTTGGTTCCAAGAACTTATGTCTTAATAATAGTCATCAACCACATATAAATTCAATAGATTTCATTACCTCGTAACATTGTTGCTCAAATATCACCTGAAATTTTCAAGGTCCTTCACTCGATTTTCCTCGATCTTTCTCCAACTCGTAACCTTTGAAATATGAATATTCTGTTTATCAAAATTTTACACACATTATTTTTTTACACACATTATTTTATAGTGCAGTGCGATCCTCTCAAAATTTTATAAATAAATTTATTTACAGCCACTCGTGCTAATTTTATAAATCGTATATATTTATATAATAAAGTAAATAAATTTACCTTTACTTATTTTTGGTTAGTACATATTTTCTTTTCTTTCAAATCAAATTCTTTTATGGGTGGTTTAACTAGCCCAAATTGTTTTACTTAAAATGATACGCGTTGTACATACCTATAGTTTTACTAAGAACTTCGTTCCGTATATATTGTCACATCAAACGTCTCAATCTTTTTTAAAATTTCTTTGATAGATTATATAAAATTTTCATATTACTCTACACTATGTTTGGATCACAGTTCTTCTTATCCTCTGTGCAAGAATGAAACATACATCTTTGCTCTCATCAACTATTTCTTTTTAGGATTGGTCATGGCATAAATACGGGTTGTAAAATCAGTGTATGAAGTATGCTCAGTAGTCACCCTAGTTATAAAAAATATACTGAGTAGGTTGTACCCTAACTGATATTACAGTTGTTATCACGGATAAAGCTTTCACTAAGCTCGTTGAGAAGTTTCTACTTCTGATATTTCACGGCTAAACCACAACACCCTCGTAAAAAATCAATTCTATGATTCAATATTTTGTGGCACGAGAAATCATTTGCGAAAAGTTTCTCACCTGGTGTAAACTATTCTTTATAGCCAATGATTCACATTTCCTCTCATCCGCACCTAAACTTATGAGTAAGGATGAATCATATATCGACTCACCCGTCTATGCAAGGGCGTCTCTCTCATTAAGAGATCATACCTTTCGTGCGGTTTCTTTTTGGAAATGTAATGTAGATTATTTTAAAAGTCTATGATCCTCGCTATCCTCTCTGAAAGAGATACATTAAAAGTTTATGACTCTAAACATTTCTTCCTTCATTGGCTGCAACTATATGTTATCCTAGTCGAATTCCGACCTCTTTTTTGACATGTAACTAAAATCATGATGATGTATTTGCATTTTTGCAAATGTGCTTTCAAAAATTTCTTCCAAGGCTAAGTTCACATTTATTATAATATTCTGAAAGCTATCTTTCATTAATCGCTCAGACCATTCTCAGGGCATTTTATAATTATGGCTTACTTTGCATATAAGCCTGAGTAAGTGGCTCTTCAGCTGGCATCTCGCTTCGTTTATTCACGTTGGACATTTCTTGAAATCCAGAGGCATCATTCTATGGTTACTATCCGGATTAAAAAGTTAGTATTATCTGCATCAAATACAAATCCATGCATCAAACTACATGGTCGTGATCTCCACGTACTCCTCTTTGTTTATCTGCCCTAGTGTTGTGGCATAAACGCTCAAGGTTTTGAATGAGCTTAGTAATGTCTATGACATTTCATGTACCCAATTTACAGACATGCTTATGTAGCATCATCATCCTTTTCAAGGAAACTTAATCAGATGACACTCTTGTTATCCCTTTGGATGACCTCCGCATTGATATTAAAATGCACTTCATAGAAGAACCTGTAGAAGTTATGGACCGTAAGATTTAAACGCTTGAAACAGAACAATATTTCTATAATAAAGATCTGTTGGAATTCACACAAAGGCCCCGAGTATAACTGGGAACGTGAAGACCAAATGAAACAAAAATATCCCCATCTCTTCTCTATTGCTGATGCACACGAGAATTTTACCTAAAACTTCGGGACGAAGTTTTCTTTAACGGGGGGATACTATAACAACCCTCAATTTTCCATACTTTAAATGATTATTTTACCCCTATGGTTTTTGCATGCTTATTAATTTTAAAATTAATAAGTAAATTCCCTACTTTAATACAACGTTGACTGAATATTAATTTTTAGTTGACACTTACTATTAATTAAAGTTTATATTATTTACATAATATACCTTAGTTAATATTAAATAGTATTTTAAATATCTGTGACACATTTATAAAATATAAAAACTATAATATAACTAAATTAATTAAATGATAAATTATTATAATTATTTAATTAATTAATAAAAAACTGAAAACAATAAAAATTTTAATAAATCTTAGATGAATAAGAATAAAGAGATAATTACAAAATAATTTAAAGAATATTCCAAAGGATAAGATTACAATTAATTTGATTTATTTAATTTGAATTAATTTAGTAATTAACTACAAGTATTCTACAATTATCCAAAAAGAATATGCTAAGAATATGCCAAATTTGATCTTAAAGAAAAAGTAATTAATTTCTTAATCTAATTCAAACTCTTAACCCTAACCTTAAAATTTTAACTATAAATAGAGGCCATAATCTCTCATTCCAACTTGCACCTCACAAATTTACTCTCCTCCCTCCCTCTTGGTTTCGGCAACAATCACCATCCCCATAATCACCACCGACGACCATCGCCTTCGGCCACCTCCACCACTGCCGGATTTTCCCATTTTTTGTTTCGTTCATTTTATTTTAAGGTAGATCTACTTTTTCAACCTCTTTTACTAAAAGATAACATATAAAGATGAATATATCTAGTATCTCTAATTATTAAACTTACTAATCTTGTTTTAAGGATAATTAAATTCGTATTTGTTAAAACCTTAATTTTTTCGAAATTGAAAAAGTCTTATTTTCTTATTTTGAGTTCGTATTTGGATTCTTCTTTCAAAACCCTTGAAAACGCATATATGGAACATGTTTTTTCGATTTAAATGAATTAGTTATGATTAAAACAACATTTTGGAATCTAATATTACATACATACGGGATTTTGTATAAATTTTTATTAAAATTATATACTTATATCTTTATAAGGTAAGTGAAATATATTTAATTTATATATTATAATTATCTTGTTTTACATGATAAATACAAGTAATATTAAAATAAAGATACAAAATTATTTAAAGTATATATCTAAATAGATAAATACAAATATATTTAGTATATATCTACAATTATATATATATATATATATATATATATATATATATATATATATATATATATATATATATATATATATATATATATATATAATTCATACATTTATAAATATAATAATAATATCATATGTATAATTATCATAAGTATTTGAATATTTAAAACTATTAATATATTTAATATATTATTACTATTACATTTAAGTAATTATAATATATTTATAATTATTATACTTATAATATAACGTAACTTATATTATAAGAATACGTTGGTAAAATATTAACTATAATCACAACAAGATAATGTACGACTTTCAAAATTTCACCGCTACTTACGGTCATGAGTGGTTGATGTCTAGGTTCCCATTATGGGAATAAGGTTTTAGATTAAACAAAAGGTTGTTAACTTATAGTCCAACTGAAAGCTCATGACCCCCGGTTACATCTGGTTATCCCTTGACTTACCTGAAAGCACCGAAGTTTGTTGCCAGTTATATAACATCTTATCGTGAATATTAATAACCCGAACTTTCCATAAATAAAAACTTACCATAAATGGAAACTTACTAAAAATAGAAACTCTTCTAAAATGGAAACCAACTATTAATATATTTATTATTTACTATTTAAATAAAGGTTATTTAATTAAATACTCAAACGTTAATTAACTTAATATGTAAATTGACACACCCTTATTGTTGGGTTAGGCAACAACTGACCAAACATTATATCTCTAAGTTGAGATCTCGGTCGTCTACTTTGCTCTTATTTCTTTTGAGGATTAACTCTTCGTTGTGCTATTTAAGGTGAACTTCATAGCCCCACTTTTTAATATTACATAACTGTTTTACAACTTGGGGTGAGACACATGCTTGCTTTTAAACTGCTTTACATTTTAGACACAAGTACTCAAACTTTACTATGCTACCATGGTATGTTTCATATTAAATCCCTGACATGATATCGTTAGTTGCTACGTATAAATGCAATCTTAATTATTGTGAGTAGGCCTATTGAGAGTAACGTCTCTATTCATTTGACCGCTGGTCAGTGGATACATAATAATGATTTAACAACACGAATGAATAAAGTGTCATGGGATAAACTTTGTTTAGTCTCGACATCATACACCACAACTTTACTTTTGAATTGATATGTCTATATCAATCTTCTTTTAAACTAAATCTTGTGTTCTAAAAAAATGGTTACTATTGATAAACCTATGAACTTCACCAGCCTTTTAGTTGACACTTTTAAGCATGTTTTGTTTTAGGTGACTACTAGCTTGTGTGCTACTTGATGATTGACTGCCGCCTGAATGGAGTCCATCATTCATTTTCTTATTTTATTTAAACACTTTCATTTACATTTCAATTATGATGTAAAACAATGTTTATTTTTCTACTGCAATATAATTAATGTTATTATAAAATGTCTAATTTAGAGTCGTTCTCGTTATTACACTTGTGTTGTGATATTGGTTAGTCACATTTACCCCTGGTCCCATTTGGGGGTGTGACATAGGTGGATAGGTGATCTAGCACCATATAATATATATGTTTGAATTTTAGGGACTGTCGCTTTAAGTTTAAGTTTTCATATATATATATATATATATATATATATATATATATATATATATATATATATATATATATATATATATATATATATATATATATATATATATATATATATATATATATATATATATATATATATATATATATATTCATGAGGCAGCTTTAACACTTTATAATAAAGGGAGAATTCATAGAGAATACTCCTTTTTTAGATGTTTATATAATTTCAATTTTTTCAAAGATTCTTCGCGAATGGAGAAATTGAGTAGGGCTGAAGAAATGGTGATGGAATTTGAGGCGTGTAGGTGTAAGAAGGTGATTTTTATTTTTTTTAGAATTTTTTAAAGTTTAGACAAAGTACCTAAATCATTAAGTGACTTCTTAGAACGTGGTCTCGAAAAGTATATCAGGAGCAAATTCTAATTCAAAATATAGACATCGGCATACACTCTTTTTTTGATGAAGCAATATAGATGTTATGTTTTTAGTTTTGAAAAGCCTCACTTTTTTAAAAAATTTGGTTTTATATACGTAGTCATGTGATGCTTTGAAAATTCATTCTAATAGTAAAAATATTCCTAACTTGTTATAATTTTAAGCTGCATAAAGATGAAGATAATAATTTAGTAAGAAATTGTTTAAGAAATAGTATTTATAGATACCGTTAATTTATAAAATTAACCCAAAAATCTTAAAAAATTCGGTATTTTACTTGAGGATGATTGTAGAATACTAAAGTATAATATACTGATATCCCACACTTAAAAGAATATTATATCTAATTTTCAAGTTGTTTTCCTAGCAATCATTTTAATAACGTTTTTAAATACTTTATTCTTTAAGATTTATATTATATATTTTTCATAAAGTATTTTGAGGCAGTCATTGAGACACATCCTCTGAGGCAGTCATTAAGATACATCCTTTAAGGTTATATTGAAACGATTGTTAGAAATCCCACACTTGTTTTTCAAATAAGCTTTTAATTATTTTTATCTCACACTTTGTGTTTAACATATATATATATATATATATATATATATATATATATATATATATATATATATATATATATATATAGTTTGAAGAGTTCCTTAGATGGTTCAGCTCATATTCTTTGCGACTTTTCAGATTGTTGACCTCATTCGTTCATTTTGTCCATTTCTTTCTCTCTTTATGATTTAACCTCTTGAGTGTGAACACGTCGGAAGAGTTTTTCTTTTTTGTGTCTTCCGAGTGTGAATGATAGTACGAAACTAATTCACTTATTCAAATTTTAAAAACTAAAACACAAACTAAAAACATTAGTAAATAAAACGCTCGGGTTGCATCCCGAGAAGCGCTTTATTTAACATCGTTAGCTCGACTTATCTATCCTAATTATCTGAAGAAGGGTTGGTTTGCGTATCTCCTTGCATTCCCTCTTAGGCTAATATTGTCACAACCCTGACTTTTATGATTAGGTTATTTAACCTACATTTTCCTGATTCGGGATTTCCGACTTGACAAGTAAATTTAATATAGTAAGTCTTGATTTTTTTACGGTTTGTATAACCTTAGTGTTACATTTAGGTCTTGATTGATCAAGAATTATCACACACATTAACAAAATATCCTAAAATCCTAGTTTATCACCTTAAACCCTAGGCTTAAAAACATTATACACACATGTACCTGATTTTTCGCGAGGTGTATATAAAATACTATTAAATTTTACAAGGAAATACTATTAAATACGATACAATTTTACACAAGATATTTATTTATTTATAGAATGGATATACTTAAACCTTGCTACAACACTTATAGGCAGTGTACCTAATCGTACAGTAGTGTAGTTTTTAGTAAGTCCGGTTCGTTCCACAGGTAAAATCTTTAAACAAAGCTTAACGCTATATTAGTTTACTTTTATAAAAATACAAATATATATACAAGTAATATTATTATTATAAAGGGGGGTTTTTACCGTTTAATGACCGGTTTGTCTATTTTAAAACTTTAGTCGCAGTTAAAACCAAATGTAAAATATTAAAAATAAATACAAGACTTAAATTAAAGCGTAAAGTAAATAACGATAATGAAATTGCGAATAATAAAAGTGCGATAAAATAAAAATGCGATAATTAGAAGTGCAATTAAATATAAAATAAAGGAAATTAAATATGAAATAAAAGAATTATGCTTATTTAAACTTCCGTAATCATGATGTTTGATGTGTTGATTTTAGTTTTATGCCCATGGGTTAATTGTACTTTGTCCTGGATTATTTAATATGTCCGTCTGGTTTTTGTCCATAACAGTCCATCAGTCATAAATATAAAGTGCGAGTGTCCTCCTCAAATTATCCTTATACCCGAAGTTAAATATTCCAACTAATTGGGGACTTAAACTGTAACAAGATTTTAATACTTTGTTTAATAATTACACCAGGATGTCGACTGAGTGTAACCCAAGGTTTTAATATTTTGTTATCAATTATACCAAGTGTCCTTGTACATAATTTCACCCCTGTTTTAATTATTCTAGTGGCTATGAATCCATTCCCGTGTCCGGTTAAATGAACGATTATTCGTACATATAAATACCCTGCCCATCGTGTCCGATCGAGTGTAAATAGTTATTTATAGGGACGCCCAATTGTAAATCTTTATATTGACATTAACAAACTATCATTTAGTTAAACAAATATAAAGCCCGATAATAGCCCATAGTCTAATTTCCACAAGTGTCGTTCTTTTATCCAAACCCCAATTATGGTACAAAGCCCAATTACCCAATTTTAGTAATTAGCCCAACATCATGATTATTTCGGATTAAATAAGCATAATAATAACTTAGCTACGAGACATTAAATTAAAAATGTTGAACATAACTTACAATGATTAAAAATAGCGTAGCGTTACACGGACAAAATTTTGACTTACACCCTTACAACATTCGCTAACATACCCTTATTATTAGAATTAAATTAAAATTAAAATTAAAATTAATATATATATATATATATATATATATATATATATATATATATATATATATATATATATATATATATATATATATATATATATATTACGTTTGTAAGATAGAGAGATAGGATGGATTTTACGTTCACCAAACTGCGAATTTATAGGCCTGTGAACTGAAAAAGGAGCTCATGCGATCGCATGAGCTTTGCTCTTCAAGGCCATGCGATCGCATGGCCAGCTAGGGAGGCTCACATTTGGTTGTTTTCTTCTGCCGACGGTTTTATAAATAAATATAATATATTAAATAATTATAAGAATTATTTAAATATTATATTATATTTATGTGCATAGTTGACTTGTAATTTTTAGTCCGTTGCGTCGAGCGTTGAGAGTTGACTCTGGTCCCGGTTCCGGATTTTCGAACGTCCTTGCGTACAATTTAATATCTTGTACTTTTTGTTTTGAATCTTGTACTCTTGTAATTTTGAGACGTTTCTTATCAATAATTCGAACCTCGTTGATTGTATTTTGTACTTTTGAGCTTTTTGGTCGTTTGCGTCTTCAATTCGTCGAATCTGTCTTTTGTCTTCACCTTTTATTATTTAAACGAATATTACTTGTAAATAGAACAATTGCAACTAAAAGCTTGTCTTTCTTGAGGAATAATGCTATGAATTATATGTTCGTTTTTAGCATTATCAAATATTCCCACACTTGAGTGTTGCTTGTCCTCAAGCAATATAGTCTTGAAATACAGGAATCACTTCTTTATTCTTCACACTTTGTACATCAGTGATTTCTATACGGCGATATAAACAATGATAGTAACGATGTGGTTTACAGTCCCATATGACTATATAAAAATTTAGATCCATTAAGGAAATTGGATCTTTATAAAAACATTTGATCTTTTGAAAATTAAATCTAGTTTTTACCCTAGATAAGTTTTCCGGAATAACCCTTCACCGGTGTTTGCAAAATATTTTTGTGGGCTTGGTGGGTTTCAGATTTGAAAATTTTAGCTCAAAACTTGCGGTTTTGTGTCACCCACTTGCTAACCTTGTATTAGGAAAGCAACACGTCCAGTTTACTTGTCCTGTATATTACCTTTCGGTAAACTACCGTCCGGTTGTAAAGGAAAGCGTTGAACAAGCAACTGTTAAGGCAATGTCCCCTGACATGCTTTTAATTATGATCTATAACGTGTCGGACGCAATTACTATCCTTGGTAGGAGCAATAGTAAAGCTCACCCTTATGATTTTTTGGGCTGGTACAAGGTCCTGTCTTCGACCATGCTATGCAACCACCGTTCTTACGGTTGACACCCGATTTAGTTCAGGTGACCTAATGAATTCCAAGTGAATTCCTAGGATTTTACGTTCAATGGTAATGAACGCATTGAAAATAGGGTTTTCAGAAAACAAATCGGTTTGTAATTTTGATCAAAATATTTTCTCGTTCAAGCTCGAGTTTAGATATCATTGAATTCCATGAGTTTGAATTCTCAATCTTTAAGGTCGATCTCTAGGATTGAGTAATATCAGGCTTAAAAGCTGATTTTTAATCTTTAAGGGGATTATCCTTTCTGGGGATTTGATTCATTAGTCTTATCCAGCTAATTTGCACGGTGCCCCCCCCATTTTACGAGATAAATCCTTCTCATGGTTAGGATAAATCTGACCACTTGGCGACCCTGTTTGATGCTGAGGTCCGTGGATTTCCTGCTGATTTTAGTGATGACTTTTCTAGGTTTTTCGTCAACCTACAGCTGGTCTGGACGACAACTTCATGACCTAACTCAAGAAGCGCGTTTCTTTTTCGGAAGACTTTACTTCCTTTTAATGATGGAATTGATTCATCGTGTAGATCCATCTCTTCTTTTCTTTCATCGGGTAAAATAGTTTAGTTTAGTCCAAAGCAAAAGTATTTTCAGTTATTTGTTACAGAAATATGTGACATATGTTTAAGATAACTTGGTAAATTTTCCCACACTTGGCTTTTATTTTCCTTTTTATTGTTCTCTATTCCATTTTAAATGAATTTTAACATTTTGGTTTGTTTCTCAATTTATGTCCTTTCCGAGGTAACAATAATTTCGGTGTTAACACCTAGTTTTATCGTTCATAAATATGTATAAACATGATTTTGAGTTCATTTAATTAAAAATTTTGAAAAATTTTACTAGAATTGGGTAGTCAGTATATAAGACTAGGGCTGTTCTTTATTATCAGAGAGCACTAGATTCTAATACAACTACTACGTTACTAGTATTTTTAATGGTAACCAAGTGTATAAAGATAAAAATTTTAAAAATCCGAAAGAATTTAACCCCTTCCCACACTTAAGATCTTGCAATGCCCTCATTTGCAAAAATCAGTACAATTTAAATTATTGAGGGTGATTAGCGTAGAAATGATTAAATTTTACCAAAGTTTCTAAACATATTGGCGTTTGTTTGCTGAATGATAAATGGTGCATATCATTTGTTCATTTCGTCTGTTGTTACATCACATTTATTTGTCATCTTGTCGTCAAAATTAGTAGCTTTTGCTGAACTTAATGCCAGTCTTTGAAAATGCGCTGTTTTACCCTGTTTTGTACAATCGACAATATACATACATACAAATATAATCATGCATGGCAATTTGAAATGAGACTTAATATCCCACTTTCAAATTCTAAATATGAAATATTAGTACACAATAATAATAAAATAATAAAAATTACACAAATATATCCAATAACATAAGTTTAAACATGAAAAAGTCAAAAGATAAAAACGTAAAAATCATAAAAATAACCAAATGGAACTAAATCAGTCTGGATAGGGGTTCCAGTTCATCTCATCGGGTGGGTTCCATTGTTGGTTATAGGTGTTCTGATAGGCTTGGTTATAGTCATACCGGTTAAAGGGTGGTCGGATATCGGGGCTATGTGGCGGAAAATGAGCAGGTCGCGTAGGTACATAGTTATTTGGTACCTGATATGATAGCTGGCTCAAGATTTGGTGCTGATGAACTAACCAGCTATCGTGTTCGCGTCGCTTATAATCCTCGTATACTCGCTCGGAGTTCCACTGCTCATACATACTATGTCTTGCCGCGTTCGTCATTGCTTCCTCATCTATACGAACATGGACGTCAAGAATAGCATCTAGAAAGACATCCCTAATGTCTTCCGCCTCCTCATTTCCTCGTCTGAGCCTTTCTCTACCTGAGGATGAGATCCCTCATAGGGTACTGCCTAGTTACGTCTACTTTTCAATACCTTAACACCCACATAAACTTTCAATCCTAAGGGTTCAACCTGTTCTCTACAAATCTGTAATGGACCCCGTTGGTTCCTATCAACACCTAAATACTCTCCAATGAGAGTAACAAAAATACCTCCTCCTATTATACTCCCGTCCTGCATTCCCTCTACCATTTTAGATAAATAAAAAGCAACACAGTAAGGGATATTGACAAAGCTTCTAGGATCCCGAATACACTTTAGGTAGAATAAATCATATAAGGTAATTTTTTCTTTATTATGACCTCTTTGTGTAATCGAGTTAGCCAAAAATCTATGAATAATACGAAGCTCGGCTCTGTCAATATGTGTATAGGAGTGTCCTCCTGCTCGTGTAAAAACATCAAAATGTGACATACGCCTTCAAATGGCGTCGGCGTCAAAGTTACTATCTACCCGTTCACCAAAATGAATCAAGTTTGTACAAACGGGTAATAGCAACTCACCAGGAGTATATATCTGTAAGGCCCTGGCCATGTCCAGCATGGACATTCTGTACATCCTACCGCCAAGGATAAACCTAAGAAATCTTCTATCATCTATTCTAACTATATTTGTATCAAGTGATACAGTACTCATCAACTCAACACACCATTCCTTATATACAGGTCTACGAATGGTGAAAAGACGTTTCCAATCTGTAAAAGAAGAACTGCCATACCTTTGAACTAAAAGCTGTCTAACACGGTCAGCTAGATGGACAGTTTCCAAAGGGGCCCAATCGATTACCCTTGGCACCTCTACATTTTTTGTTACCAATTTGAATTTGTTCCTTTGATATGTCTCGTAATCTCTCCATCTTCTATCAAATCTCAGATTAGGATGTAGAGTGTGCTCAGGAATCGTTGGGAATTCTACTGGCGGCCTCATTGGGAATACTATGAATTCATCAACAAACTGTACCGGATCATAATAAGGTATGTGCTGATCAGGCCGTTGTTGTTGTTCCTGTTGTGGTTCTTGTTCGTGTTGCATTTCTGGTTCTGGTTCTGGTGCTGGTACTAGTCGTCTAGATGATGATGCTCCTGAACCTCCAGTATCGGCTTTCTGCAAAACACATTAAACACAAAATTTGTGCATTCAAATATGCATTAGTGTTAGCAAAATAACAACTTAAAACAATCACTATAACATGTTAAATCAAAATTAAACTTATACACATTTTCACAATTTTTCACAATTCTACACTTTTCAAATAAGCACATATGAAAATGTATACAAAATTCATAAGCATTTAACTCAAATAACATGTCAAAATATTCATTACTAATAATTAAACAAGTCTCAAATGGCAAATATATCAAATTAATCAAGTTCATGAATTTTGGACTTAAAAAGTCCACTTTAATCTCCAAAAATCATGTTTAGGATCATTGTTTGGATCATTTAACTATCTAAACATGTTACACTACTCAATTTAGCAATAATTCATGACAAAAATCGGCCATAACCTGTTTATATCAAAAAGCCCCAAATTGCTCAAGAACACAAACCCTAGATTTCTAAAAATTTTGAAGTTTTTGGCTTCAAATCATGTTAAATAGCATCAATCTAGGTTATACATGCATAAAATACTAACAATTTAACACTAATTACACTAGAAATTAACAAAATTGCATTAGGTAAAAAATTGGTAATTATCACAAAAACTAGGAATTTATAGAGTTTAGGGGTGTAATTTTTACCAATTTGCTGAAGAATGAGAATCTAGGCATGATTAGAGCAAGAATTTTGATGAATTACGGTGGAAAAATGGCAAAAATTGGTGAATTTTTGGGTGAGTTTCGTGAATGTATGTGTGTGTTTGTGTTGAGGCAGAACCGAGCTGCTGTATGTATCAGGCCTGCATTTGGTCCCCATGCGATCGCATGGGTTCCAAGTGCAAACCCCATGCGATCGCATGGGGTGCCGGCTACAGTGATTTCAGTTTTTTTTTATTTTTTTTATTTTTATAAAACCTTATACTTTATAAAACTTATAATTAATTAAATTTTAAAAATTTTGTTTTCCTTTAGGAGCGAGGGCGTTTCGGATCGTTGTCCTAGTCTGTCCCTCGAATTTTTTTTAAAATTTGTCAAATCAAAGCGCGGTTTTTAAAAGTAAAGATTTTTGGGTTTTTTTTAATGTTTTTGGCATACTTTAATTCAATAAGATTAAAAATAATGATAATAAAAGTTCTCGTCCCTCCCTCGGGTAAAGCAATTTCGGTTCAAAGACCTAGTCTTCAACTTACGACGAATTTTAAAAATCATATTTTTAACTTAATGAGATAAAGTAAATTTTTGTTTTTAAATTCACACAACTTAAATATAAAATTCAAAATTAATATTAAAAATTCACACCAAACTTAAAATTTGAAATGCATAAAATTAAAAATTCATATTTTAAAAATTAAAAATTTACACCAAACTTAATTTAAAAATTCATATTATAAATTTACACCAAACTTATATTAATTTTTCAAATATTTACAATTTTAAATATATTGATTTTACAAAGTTTACAATATTAATTTAAGATTTATATATTAATTTTAAAAACATGGTAAAAATAAAATTAAAAATCTTTTTTTCTTTTTATCCCACTTTAATCAATCAAATATTATCAAAAATATACGCCCCTCTTTTCGGTAAAGTAATTTTGGTTCCAAAACCTAATTTAACTCATAACGAATTTTTGAAATATTTTGTGTTGATTGATTAAAGATATTTATACCTTAAGAATAAACGTTAAATTTCGCAGTGATGTAATAAATTTTTGTATGATATCAATAATTTCGGTCGCCAAACCTAATTTTATTCAATACCAATTTAATACTTTATAGCGAACAAATTAGCGTTTATTATCAAAAGGTTAAAAAAAAAAAACTGTACAGACTTACCTGTGAGATAGTATTCTTAGTTATATGATCTATCCTATTCATAAGATAGTCGGTTTAATTGGTTTTTCATAGCTACATAGGCGTAACCTCGAGCATTCAGTGTTTTTTCTTCTAAACATATGAACGGTCCGTCTCTGCATAAAGTAACAAATTCGGTATTTGAATAGGTTTGATTATTTGAACATTTACCTCCATGTGACCATTTTCCGCATTTGTGACATCTTTCTAGGTGTCGTGCTCTTCTTTTCACTGCGGATTTTGATTTTCCTTTACCAAATTGTAACTTATTATCTTCGCATCTGGATTCTTTTCTAACTCCGTCCAATCTTTCTCTGATTACTGATACTATTTCACTCGGTAGTGTGTCATTATTACGTTTAGTGATCAAAGCATGTAGCATTAGACCATGGTTTAGTTCACAGGCAGTCTTCATTTTGTAAAAACCTAAAAAAATAAAAATTCAGATTGGGGGGAGAAGATTAGTTCTTTAGGGTCTGCTAGGGAAAGACCATTCGGGTTCCATTTTCGAGAACTACACGAAAACAGACAATCTAACTCTAACAGAAATACATATTATCCTTTAAAGACTTGATTCTCCCCACACTTAGTTAGCTGTGGTGTCGAAATTGTGATTAACTTCGTTGTCGACTTTCATCGGACTATCTATGTAGTGTTTAACTCTGTGACCATTAACTTTAAATTCAATCTCATTTGAATTTATTAATTCTATCGTTCTGTATGGGAAAACTCTTTTGACTATGAATGGTCCAGACCATCTTGATTTCAATTTTCCAGGAAATAGCTTGAATCGTGAATTGAAAAGAAGAACTCTGTCTCCTTCCTTAAATTCTTTTGAACTTCTGATTCTTTTATCATGCCATTTCTTCGTTCTTTCTTTATAGATTAACGAATTATCGTATGCTTCATGTCTTAATTCTTCTAATTCATTTAGTTGACTTAACCGTAGACATCCGGCTTCATGTAAATCAAGATTACATGTCTTCAAAGCCCAAAATGCTTTGTGTTCAATTTCTACTGGAAGATGACATGCTTTTCCATAAACAAGTCTAAAAGGTGTGGTTCTAATTGGAGTTTTGTAGGCTGTTCTAAAAGCCCAGAGTGCATCCTCCAATTTAATGGACCATTCCTTCGGATTTGATCCTACGGTTTTCTCTAGAATTCGTTTTAAAGCTCGGTTGGTATTTTCAACTTGTCCACTTGTTTGTGGATGATATGCGGTGGAGATTTTATGAGTTACTCCATATCTTTTAAGAACTTTCTCAAGTTGATTATTACAGAAATGAGTTCCCCGATCACTTATTAAAGCTTTCGGTGTTCCAAACCTTGCAAAAAGACGTTTTAAAAAATTGACTACAACTCGTGCATCGTTAGTTGGGAGAGCTTGTGCTTCCGCCCATTTAGATACATAATCAATGGCTACGAGAATATAGAGATTATTATGAGATTTTGGAAATGGACCCATAAAGTCAATACCCCAAATGTCAAATACTTCAAATACTTGGATGACATTTTGTGGCATTTCATCACGTTGACTTATTTTTCCGGCCCTTTGACATGCATCACAGGATTTGCAAAGAAGGTGTGCGTCTTTGTAAATTGTAGGCCAATAGAATCCAGCATCATAAACTTTTCTTGCTGTTAGTTGAGGCCCATAATGCCCTCCTGTTGGTCCTGTGTGACAATGGTTTAAAATTTTACTAGCTTCATCTCCAAATACACATCGGCGTATTATTCCATCTGGACAACTTTTAAACAAGTGTGGATCTTCCCAAAAATAGTGTTTTATATCACTGAAGAATTTCTTTCGTTTTTGGTACGATAATCCTTTTTCAAGGAATCCACAAACTAAGTAGTTTGCATAGTCTGCAAACCATGGGATTTCATTATAATCTATCTTCAATAGATATTCATCAGGAAAGTTGTCTTGTATGGCCGATTCATTTAGAACTTCTAATTCGGGATTTTCAAGACGAGAAAGATGATCAGCGGCGAGATTTTCTGCTCCTCTTTTATCTCGGATTTCAATATCAAACTCTTGTAAGAGTAAGATCCAACGGATTAATCTTGGTTTAGCATCTTGTTTTGAAAATAGGTTTCTAAGAGCAGAATGGTCGGTATAGACCACCGTTTTTGCTAGAACGAGATATGAATGAAATTTGTCAAAAGCAAAGATAATAGCAAGGAGTTCTTTTTCAGTAGTTGTATAGTTCGTTTGTGCTCCTTGTAACGTCTTACTAGCATAATATATAGGTTGAAATCATTTTTCAATCCTTTGTCCTAAAACGGCTCCCATTGCAAAATCACTTGCATCGCACATTAGTTCAAATGGTAGATTCCAATTTGGTGTTATCATGATCGGCGCATTAGTGAGTTTCTCTTTAAGAATATTAAAAGATTTGATACACTCATCGGAAAAGATGAATGGAGCATCCTTTTCTAGGAGTTTATTCATAGGAGTGGCAATTTTAGAAAAATCTTTTATGAAACGTCGGTAAAAACTGGCATGCCCTAGAAAACTCCTAACTCCTCTAACATTGGTGGGATGTGGAAGTTTAGCAATTACATCTACTTTAGCTCTATCCACTTCAATTCCTTCTTTTGAAATTTTATGTCCAAGAACGATGCCTTCTTTAACCATAAAATGGCATTTCTCCCAATTAAGAACTAGATTTGATTGTTCGCATCTAATAAGCATTCGTTCCAGATTAACTAGACAAGATTCAAATGTATCACCGAAGACTGAAAAGTCATCCATGAAAACTTCCATGCATTCTTCTATCATGTCGTGAAAAATCGCCATCATGCACCTTTGAAAGGTTGCAGGGGCGTTGCAAAGTCCAAATGGCATGCGTTTGTAAGCAAAAGTACCATAAGGGCACGTGAATGTGGTTTTCTCTTGATCTTCGGGTGCTATTGGAATTTGAAAATATCCGGAAAATCCATCTAGAAAACAATAGTACCTATTTCCGGCTAATCTTTCCAACATTTGATCTATGAAAGGTAAGGGAAAGTGATCTTTTCTGGTGGCGTCATTTAATTTTATATAATCAATACACACACGCCATCCTGTTACAGTCCTAGTAGGAATAAGCTCATTTTTCTCATTTGTAATGACAGTCATGCCACCCTTCTTAGGCACGCATTGAACTGGGCTTACCCATGGACTATCAGAAATTGGATAAATTAGACCTGCATCTAGCAGTTTAATAATCTCTTTCTTAACTACATCTTGCATATTAGGATTTAGTCTTCGTTGGCGTTGCACATACGTTTTATGACCTTATTCCATAAGGATTTTATGTGTGCAATACGAAGGACTTATTCCTTTAATATCATGAATCTTCCATGCAATGGCTGGTTTATGAGCTTTCAACACAGAAATGAGTTGTGATTTCTCATTTTCAGTAAGAGAAGATGATATTATTACAGGTAATTTAGATTCACCATGTAAATAAGCGTATTCCAAATGGTTTGGAAGTGGCTTTAACTCTAATTTCGGAGGTTCTTCTATCGATGATTTATATCGATATCTGTCTTCTTCTTTTAGCATTTGAATTTCTTCTGTTGTTGGTTCATATCCATTAGCTATAAGTGTAGCTAACATTTCAGCTTCATCAATTGGTTCATTACCTTCTCCTAAAGAACATTCTCCTGTTCCTTGTAATTCTGGAAATTCTTCTAATAATTCTGCATGTGCATCTATAGTTTGAATATAATAACATGTATCATCTGCAGATTGTGGTTGTTGCATTGCTCTATCAACTGAAAAGGTAACACTCTCATCCTCTATACTTAGGGTCAGTTTCTTACCGAACACGTCTATCATTGCTTTAGCCGTGTTTAAGAATGGTCTTCCTAATATGAGAGGAACTTGAGAATCTTCTTCCATGTCCAGAACAACAAAATCTACTAGAAATACTAAAGTACCAACTTTAACTAGCATGTTTTCCATTATCCCTCTAGGATATTTTATTGATCGATCAGCTAGTTGTATGCTTATTCTGGTTGGTTTCAATTCTCCAAGGTCTAGTTTAGCGTGTAGTGAATACGGCATTAGATTTATACTAGCACCTAAATCTGCCAATGCTTCTATTGAACTAAGACTACCCAGAAAACATGGAATTGTGAAACTTCCTGGATCAGATAATTTTTCTGGTATCTTATTCAACAGCACTGCTAAACAATTAGCATTCATGGTAACAGCCGAGAGTTCTTCCATTTTCTTTCTATTTGAGATTAGATCTTTCAAGAATTTAGCATATCTAGGCATTCCTGAAATCACATCAATGAAAGGAAGATTTACATTTATCTGTTTAAACATATCCAAGAATTTGGATTGCTCGGCTTCAAGTTTCTCTTTCTTCATTTTACTCGGGTAAGGAAATGGTGGTTGGTATGGTTTAACATAAGGTTTATCCTTAATTGTGTTATCTTAATTAACCTTTTCAACTACCGGTTCTTTTTCCTTATCTTGATCAGGTTGTGGTTCTTGTGGAGTAGGAATAGCTTCATCAGAAGTTACAGGTATTTCAGGTGGTTTAAGTGTTGTACCACTTCTTGTGGTAATGGCTTTAGCTGTTTCATTCCGGGGGTTAGCATTTGTATCACTAGGTAGACTTCCCGGTTTTCTTTCACCTATTAACCTTGCTAGGTTACTTACTTCTTGTTCCAGATTTTGAATAGAAGCTTGTTGATTTCTAAATGCTTGAGCATTTTGTTCATTAGTTTGTTTTTGAGATGTGAAAAACTGCATTTGAGTTTCAACTAGCTTCGTCATCATATCTTCTAAATTCGGCTTTTTATCATCGGTTTGTTGTGGTGGTTTGTTTTGAAAATTAGGTCTTTGCTGATTGTAATTATTATTGGATACTTGTTGATTGCTAGGACCTTATTGGTTGTTGTATGAAATATTTCGGTTATAGTTCTGATTTTGATTGTAAATAGGTCTTGGCGGTTGATAATTATTCTAATAATTATTTCCAGGCCTTTGGTTTATGTATGAAATATTCTCTCTTTGTTCCATTGTTAGTTCAATACTGAGACAATCTTTTGTCAAATGTGGTCCTCCACACTGCTCACAACTAATTCGTATTGAGTGAATATCCTTAGTCATCTTTTCCATTCGTCTCTCGACAGCATCTATCTTTGCGGACATGGAATCTAAGTCATGGCTAGAATCGGCTCTAGCTGCTTTAGATGATCTAACGATATCTTTTTCTTGGTGCCACTCATGTGAGTGGGAAGCAGTGTTATCAATAATTTTGTAAGCATCAGTTTCGGTTTTCTTCATAATAGAACCACCAGCTGCTATATCTATGTATTTCCTTGTAGTGATGTCGAATCCTTGGTAGAATATTTGTACTAGTTGACAGGTATCTAAACCATGTTGCGGACATCCTCTTAATAACTTTCCAAATCTTGTCCACGCCTCATATAGAGTTTCATTCGATTTCTGTGTGAACGTAACAATTTCTTCTTGAAGTCTTACGGCTTTAGATGCAGGAAAGAATTGTTTAAGAAATTTTTCAACTAAAACGTCCCATGTATCAATCGCCCCTTCAGGTAACGATTCCAACTAATCTTTGGCTTCTCCCTTTAAAGTCCAGGGAAATAACATGAGATATATCTGTTCATCCTCCACTTCTCGGATTTTAAATAGTGTGCAGATCCTATTAAAGGTACGTAGATGTTCATTTGGATCTTTCTTCGGCGCACCACTAAATTGGCATTGATTAGTCACCATGTGTAGAATTTGTCCTTTGATTTCATAATCTGGCGCATTAATGTCTGGATGAGTATACTCCGTAATTAATGCACTTATAGGCAGTGTACCTAATCGTACAGTAGTGTAGTTTTTAGTAAGTCCGGTTCGTTCCACAGGGAAAATCTTTAAACAAAGCTTAACGCTATATTAGTTTACTTTTATAAAAATACAAATATATATACAAGTAATATTATTATTATAAAGGGGGGTTTTTACCGTTTAATGACCGGTTTGTCGATTTTAAAACTTTAGTCGCAGTTAAAACCAAATGTAAAATATTAAAAATAAATACAAGACTTAAATTAAAGCGTAAAGTAAATAACGATAATGAAATTGCGAATAATAAAAGTGCGATAAAATAAAAATGCGATAATTAGAAGTGCAATTAAATATAAAATAAAGGAAATTAAATATGAAATAAAAGAATTATGCTTATTTAAACTTCCGTAATCATGATGTTTGATGTGTTGATTTTAGTTTTATGCCCATGGGTTAATTGTCCTTTGTCCTGGATTATTTAATATGTCCGTCTGGTTTTTGTCCATAACAGTCCATCAGTCATAAATATAAAGTGCTAGTGTCCTCGTCAAATTATCCTTATACCCGAAGTTAAATATTCCAACTAATTGGGGACTTAAACTGTAACAAGATTTTAATACTTTGTTTAATAATTACACCAGGATGTCGACTGAGTGTAACCCAAGGTTTTAATATTTTGTTATCAATTATACCAAGTGTCCTTGTACATAATTTCACCCCTGTTTTAATTATTCTAGTGGCTATTAATCCATTCCCGTGTCCGGTTAAATGAACGATTATTCGTACATATAAATACCCTGCCCATCGTGTCCGATCGAGTGTAAATGGTTATTTATAGGGACGCCCAATTGTAAATCTTTATATTGACATTAACAAACTATCATTTAGTTAAACAAATATAAAGCCCATTAATAGCCCATAGTCTAATTTCCACAAGTGTCGTTCTTTTATTCAAACCCCAATTATGGTACAAAGCCCAATTACCCAATTTTAGTAATTAGCCCAACATCATGATTACTTCGGATTAAATAAGCATAATAATAACTTAGCTACGAGACATTAAATTAAAAAGGTTGAACATAACTTACAATGATTAAAAATAGCGTAGCGTTACACGGACATAATTTCGACTTACACCCTTACAACATTCGCTAACATACCCTTATTATTAGAATTAAAATTAAAATTAAAATTAAAATTATAATATATATATATATATATATATATTACGTTTGTAAGATAGAGAGATAGGATGGATTTTACGTTCACCAAACTGCGAATTTATAGGCCTGTGAACTGAAAAAGGAGCTCATGCGATCGCATGAGCTTTGCTCTTCAAGGCCATGCGATCGCATGGCCAGCTGGGGAGGCTCACATTTGGTTGTTTTCTTCTGCCGACGGTTTTATAAATAAATATAATATATTAAATAATTATAAGAATTATTTAAATATTATATTATATTTATGTGCATAGTTTACTTGTAATTTTTAGTCCGTTGCGTCGAGCGTTGAGAGTTGACTCTGGTCCCGGTTCCGGATTTTCGAACGTGCTTGCGTACAATTTAATATCTTGTACTTTTTGTTTTGAATCTTGTACTCTTGTAATTTTGAGACGTTTCTTATCAATAATTGGAACCTCGTTGATTGTATTTTGTACTTTTGAGCTTTTTGGTCGTTTGCGTCTTCAATTCGTCGAATCTGTCTTTTGTCTTCAACTTTTATTATTTAAACGAATATTACTTGTAAATAGAAAAATTGCAACTAAAAGCTTGTCTTTCTTGAGGAATAATGCTATGAATTATATGTTCGTTTTTAGCATTATCAGTACCTATGAAGCTAAATACATAAAATTATCTACTATTATAATTAAGTAATCATCCTAATCCATCTATACATCAAACTAAACTATGAAGTTCCACCCATGACACCTTTCGCACATCGCGTTGGGGGGGGGGGGTAAAAGTGGAGGTGGTTTTACCGTCCATGCCTCATATGATATTGGTGCAGGTTACCTCCTGGACACGTAGTTGGGGGTGGGTATAACTGTGTAGAAGATGAACGCGTGGGTGGTTAAGTTTTCCCTTGGTGATCCTAACAGCTCTCCAAAAAATAAACACGTAAACACTTACTTACACCTAAACCTAATTAAGCTAAGATTAACCTAACCATTACATCTAGTTAATTACCATTAACTAAGACTAATGGCATGAAAAATAATCACATCAATTAGTCACTTCAAATGAATGATTTCATTAATGTAATGAGCTTAGTCATCCCCCCATTCCCTCCCATCATTCCCCCTTCTCTATATAAGTTCTTCATTTTTCTTTTAATACATTTTTACTTAAACACACTCTAAATACTCTCTAGTTCGAGCCACATTTTCCACTTTCCTTCACCTTCATAAGCATATTCATCATCAATTCTTCAAGGTATACACAATACTTGCATTTCTATTCTCTATTTCAAGGTCATTTTCAAGAGAAATGAGTGTAAAAGCTTGATCTAGAGTGTTTAAACACTAAATGATGACTACATAGGTAGCGCTAATATTGACTTTCAGTGACTAATTATATTTTTTTATTAAAGTCAAACAACCCATAATAAACTTGAAATAAGGATTAAAGTGACTAAAACACATAGAAACATTATTAACATGAATCTGTCCAAAAGAAATGTCATAAGATCACAACTTAAAAAGTAACTTTAACTTTGATTCTATACTTAATACTTTTACTACATATTCTTATACATGTTTTTGACTTCCTGTTAATTTTCCATAATTTTCTAAAAATCAAAAGGTATTTTTCATTTTTATTTACTCACTACATGTCAGTTTTCAAGCAAATCTGACCTATGTACCATTTATCATGAATAAGTCATAAACTAAAATGATTCTGGAATATATATATTTTTGTTCTTTAAGTGGTACATATAGATGAGTAAATCACAATTTAAACCATCTAAACCCATGTAGTAATCATGGAGATATGGTCATTTGAAGTTGATCCATGATTTTGTTGTAGTCAAATGATAGTCTAGAACATCATTTCTAAAAACTATGTTAATAAATACCTGGAGATGATTCCATTTAAACATGTCTACATTTATATCTCTTAAACTCTCTGTAAAAGTCCTAAATCAAATAAGTTTGTTTACTATATTTAAGCCTACTTGTAAACTTAAGTGTTAAACTAGATAGATTTACACACCTGAAAGAGAATGCATTTTTGACCAACTTTTATTTTGAATTTAGAACCCAAACTTGCATGGTTGGAAAGAAAACTCAAAAAAATATCCAAGGGTGGTAATCTCATCTTAAATGGATGTGTATTTTAGGAGATACACTCGGGTAAAGTTGTTGGTCCGAAATAGAAAATCTGAAAATAACTAGGAAACTAAGTAATCAAACGAAACCGAAAACTTAAACGGACATGTAAAACTTATCAAAACTGATCATGAACTTAACCAAATACTATATTTTGACATAGTATCACCTCTAACCTTAATTTATATATTCAGGTCCCGTGCCCAGATCACCGCAAACTGCTTAAACTGTACATTTCGAGCTTAAATCGTATTTCATCACTAGTTAGTTTGTTGTCCCACTTTTTAAATGCTTTTATCTTATGGGATGAGAAAATGCTTGTTTATTGTTTTATATTATGGACGTACATTAACCATATTCTGTGTTAGAGTAACAAAGGTCACTTGAAAGCCTGATTATGATATCGTTAATTACTTGTTATGGTAAACGTGAATACTATGGATAGATCTATTTGAGGGTGAATCCTCACATCAGGATAGGCCTTTTAGGCTAATGGATGCATAACCTTCGACTTTTTCACTTAGACCTTAAGTGAAGCTTGTTTTTGGGTACTTATTATCGTTAACGTTCTATATCAGAAGCTCATAAACTAGATTATATTTTTAATGTTTTGTAATGAAATCTTGAGGTCCATTAACATTACTCTTGTAACTAAACCTATGAACTCACAAATATTTATATTGACATTTTAAGCATTTTTCTAGGTACCTAAACATTTCAGGAGTATAACAGGTCGGGCATCATGGAGTCTAGAAGTCTAATGCATTTAACTAGTATAGTATAAGCTAGTTTATGAAATTTGATGTATTTTGAAATGTATTTTGGGATTTATTTTCTTATCCGTGATGTACCAAAAACTAAAACAGAGACCGTGATGTATTAATAATGTTTCTGCTACCATTGTTACTTATAATCTGGGACACCAGTTCATGCCACGTCGCGAGAATTCGAGGTGGGGTTCATGATAGACTTGGTATCAGAGCCCAAGTTTTAGGGAACCAGGATTGCATGATTGTGTCAAACTCGATTAGTAGGATGCATTAGTTAGTCCATCCTATAACCGAGGTATTTTCCAGTCTCTATCGATTCACATTTTTACTTGTAAGGAATTCTATGTGCTAACTTATAGATGTTTTGTGTGTGGCTATTATCCAATTCCGTAGGATCAAACTCAGTGACAGTGCCGATAATCATTCTTGATGACAGTTCATGTACCGACCTAGCATGAAAGAGTCGCAGCTTATCAGCCTTTCTGGAAATGTTGGATGTGGGTCCGCGATCTCTTGTATCGTTGGAACCACCAGGAGGGAGCTTCGTACCACGAGCACAATGTGCCACCGACCATTACTGGAACAGATGACCTGATGGGTCAGACTCAGCAGGATACTATTTATACCTTATTGGCTAGGATCCTTAGACATGAGGGTTGTATTGAGTGACTTCATGAGACTGTTGATCATCTGTTTATAAGGGGAATCTGGATGGGAATAATTCTCGGTTCAACCAGCTTGAGAGACAGCATGGTAGACTTCAGGAGACCATTGAGCTACAGCAGTATCGGATTGATGATTTGTCTACCAGGAACTGTGACCTTGTGGTTCAAGTGACAAATCTTAAGCATCATATGAGTCATGTTCCTTCCATGATCAGCGCGCTTGAGCTCTTGTTAGATCAATAGTGACTCAGAGTGTGATTTTCCCTTTTACACTCTTAGACATTTCACTTAATCGGATATGTATAACCTTTTATGTGCATTATGTATGTATTGAACTAACGGGTAGGTAAATACCCTAAATTGTAATGTTAAGAGTGTTATGATCGGCTTTTATTTTTTATGAATATCTAGTTCATTTTCATAATCTATATAATGTACATCTGTTACTTATGTTATTCTTATCTCAAGTGTTTGAATTGTCTTTCTTTTGATTTACTAGACAGAAAATGCCTCCAAAGAGGAATACGGATATGGACGCTACTTAAGTAGAGGAGATCGTTACTCGAAGAATTGCGAAAGTGATCACAAATATTGAGACTGATAGAACATCAGCTAACGTTAGGAATTCAGAAGGATCCAATGTAGCAAATGTTTAACAAGTATGTACTTATAAAACATTCATGGACTGCAACCTCAAAATTTTTCCGGAACTGAAGGACCGGTAGGAATAATGCGATGGTTTTAAAAATTAGAGGCTATATTCCGAATTAGTGGATGCGCTGATAGGGATTAGATGAAGTTTGTACTGTGTACTCTTCAGGACAGAGCTTTGACGTGGTGGAATTCCTTTGCTAAATCAGTAGGTATTGATGTTGCGTTCGCTACTCCCTAGGAAAAATTCAAGAAGATGATGATAGACTAGTATTGCCCAAGGAGTGAAATCCAAAGACTTGAAACTGAATTATGGAACCTAAAGTTAGAAGGAATTGATATCACAAATTATACCAATCGTTTCCTTAAGTTAGCTTTGATGTGTACGACCATGGTCACTCTAGAGCATAAATGAATTTAGAGATAATCTGGGGTTTTTCGAAGATATTCAGGAAAATGTTTTATCATCACAACCTAAAACAATTCAGAGTACTATTCGCATGGCATATATTTTAATGGCACAAGTTATACGTCGTTAGCTAGTTAAATAGTAAGTGGAAGTGAAGGTTACAAGCGAGAAACGCAAGTGCAATGGAAGCCAGGAAAGTAATTGTGACGACCCGGGAATTTCCGACTAAATTTAAACTTAATCTTTATATGATTTCGATACGATAAGCAAAGTATGTAATGTCGAGTCTAGAGAATTTTGAAACGATGTTCATATATTCATTTTACCCTTCGACTATTACCAACGATTCACGAACAATTGCCTGTAAAATAAATATGTATATATATAATTATAAATATAAGTACATAAATAATATTTTGAATTAATAAAGTATATTTTAAATTAATTAAAATTTAAAATGTAAAATAATACTTAGAATAATTAGATTATTATTAAAATAATTACATATATATATATAAATATATAAATATATAGGTTATGATGAATATATAAAGATATATGATTTTATTAAAGATATATAAAATATATAAACATTAACAAATTCAATAAATATCATCACGTAATATAATATTACATAAATGGTATTATATTAAATTGCAAGTTTGAAATATAATTGTTATTATTAATATCAATACTTTATTTACTTTCCTTATTACTCTTATTATTAGTTTTATTAATATATTTGTTAGTTAATAAAAATTTATGATTTATATATAGAAATAAACACATATATATAATTAGATATATAAAAAGCAGATATACAAATATATATATATATATATATATATATATATATATATATATATATATATATATATATATATATATATATATATATATATATATATATATATATATATATATATATATATATATATATATATATATATATATATATATAATATGAATTACTCAACCAAACAGCAAATTATATGATTATATACAGATGCATACGCGTAATAGATTTCATATCACTATCAAAAATCTCTCTTTTCTTCTTCGTATCCGTTTTTCTATTTTCATGTGATAAACTGTCGACTTCTTTTCACTAGATTACAATTAACTAAACTGCTTTAAGGATTTGATAAATCTCTTATCATTGGATATTTATGTAATCGTCTGTGTTACTGAGTAGAAGGAAAAACAAATTTTTTTCTTCTTTTAACCTGCTTCTTGTAGCCAAACAATTGCCGAAGACTAAACCACCTTCGTACAATCACCTCATTCCATCACTTCCACAAACCACCTTTGCAAAACAATCACCATTCTTGATGACCACCACATCAAACCGTATTATCCACCTTCAACTATTACTGCCACCACCCTACGAACCATACACGATCCACCACCACACAACCCTAAATCATCTTCTTCTACATCACTACTCTTAACTGTCACCATTATGTAGAACACCACAAATCACCACCAACTATTTAAACACCATGAATCCATTAACTAAAGTTCGATCATATTTTTTTTTAACACCAAACGCCTTCGTATATCATCACTGGTTGTTTTGTTAGATTCTCACCTCAATCGATTATTAGTTACAGCCATAATCAAACACCACCTCATCATCACCACCCTTCGTTCTCTTCCTTTCTCTTTTCTGCAACAACGATTGCTTTGATTCCATTTTTTTTCTCTTCTTCTTTCTGTCTCATTTATGATAAACTCATCACACAGTACTATGGTGATAGCTTCTATTAAGTGAAATAAATATCGAAGGTTTGCTGTGGGTTAAATAAAGTATTAAACATGGTGGGTCGAACGGAAATCACGATCACTCGATGTGGATCTTTTATAAATTGAGGTGGTAAAGTATTATACATGGTTGGTCATCTAAAGGGCCCTTTTCTCCACTTGCCACTGAAAGTTGGTCACCAAATCAACCTACTGCATTTTTTTTCCCATCGCTTTATGATATTTCTTTTTCCTTCAACGCATTAGTTATCTAATACTCAACAATCGATTATTTTAGGCCCATTTATTAAATTCGGGCCCAACAAGCATAGCAGCAATTATATGCTCGAACAAATTCTTGAACAACCTGGGTTGTTGCATCGGTTAACAAACCCAGGAATCTAAAACCCATGATCGAAGGAGCTGAAGAAAACGATGCAGTTTATGATGATAAAATGTTAAACGAATGATGATGATGGTGATGAAGCCGTGAGGGTAGGATGATGGTTAGGGGTCACGATGAGATGGGTATTATGATGCAGGATATTATTGATAATGATAATATTGATGATTATGAGATATCACGTAAATAATGATGATGATGATTGTTATGAAAATGATATAGATGATGATATAAGCGATAACGATGATGATGATGATATGGAATTGATGAAACCGTGATATATAAATCATGGTTATGATTAGATAAGATCATTAGGAAAAACTGATTTCGGGTTTGATTAATTGAAGAAGAAGGTAACAGAACCAAGGAGGGTTAAATAAATTAAACTTCTAATTAAAACAGAAATGAGCCAACAGAGGAATGGTATGGGAGTGTGTTGGGAAACAGGAGGTCCAGTGTTCGAAACTAGGCCTAGGCAATTATATTTTTTTATATATATATAAAGCTGGGCTATTGAGAAAGCTTAAGTCTGTTGGACTATTCCATATTAATAGAATCCATGGATTGTTACTTGGGCTTTAACCCAACTCAAGCTTTCTGTTGGGCCAAAAATCATACGAGTAATATGTAATGGAAATCAAAAGTAATGGAGGAGAAGCAGAAATGGTCGATTGGTTTAGAAGATGTTATAGAACTAGAGGTCGCAGGTTCGAGTCTGGGCGGAGACAATTTATTTTCTGTTTGGAAGCCTTTTCTTTTAAAGGTAGTTTTATGATTATTAATAATAATAATATTATTATTATTATTATTATTATTATTATTATTATTATTATTATTATTATTATTATTATTATTATTATTAACATAAGTATCATTATTAACAATATCATTTTTATTATTAACATTACCATTATTAATAAAGTTATTATTATTAGTAAATAACTATTTTCAAAACTATCATCTTAACAAATAAACGTTTGATATATAAAAATATACTAACTACATATATTATAACTATATTAATAATACATATACATTATATATTAAACATAATAACATTATTTACATAAATATTTACATATAACAAATTTTTTGTATTTTATAATACTAATTATATAGATATATATATGTATTAGTATAACTATATGTATGCATATTAATTATTTTACAAAATAACTATATATATATATATATATATATATATATATATATATATATATATATATATATATATATATATATATTAAGTTTGAAATAATAAATATATTACTAAATTAATTAAATAATAAATAAACTAGTTTAATTACTATTATCTGTTAATCATATGTGTTAATATACATACTTGACATAGGTTCGTGAATCGAGGCCAACCCTGCATTGTTCAGTTGTTCGATATAGTCATATGTATTTTTACTACAAAATACATTAGGTGAGTTTCATTTGATCCCTTTTACTCTTTACATTTTTAGGACTGAGAATACATGCGCAACTTTTATAACTGTTTTATGAAATAGACACGAGTAAATGAAACTACATTCTATGGTTGAATTATTAAACTGAATATGCCCCTTTTTAGTCTGGTAATCTAAGAATTAGGGAACAGACACCCTAATTGACGCGAATCCTAAAGATAGATCTATCGGGCCCAACAAGCCCCATCCAAAGTACCGGATGCTTTAGTACTTCGAAATTTATATCATGTCCGAAGGAGGATCCCGGGATGATGGGGATATTCTTATATGTATATTGTGAATGTCGGTTACCAGGTGTTCAATCCATATGAATGATATTTTGTCTCTATGCATGGGACGTATGTTTATGAGAAATGGAAATATGAAATCTTGTGGTCTATTAAAATTATGAAATGATTATTTATGATAAACTTATGAACTCACCAACCTTTTGGTTGACACTTGAAAGCATGTTTATTCTCAGGTATAAAAGAAACATTCCGCTGTGCATTTGCTCATTTTAAAGACAGTATTTGGAGTCGATCATCGCAATGGAACCAGTTGTTGGTGACTTCGTCCAGATGGATTAGGACGGGTCCTTTCAGTAATTCTAAGAAGAAAGGGACTGCTAAAGTTGAGTGTTCGAATAACAAGTATGCAAGAAAGAAACCTACTGTAGCAGGTGCACGAAACATCATTTTGGTGTTTGTACCATGGTTTGTGAGCGGTGCAAGAAACAAGGACACATTTTTAAAGACTACAAAGTTCAATTACCGGCAGCTGATAAAAACAATCAGAATGTTTGTTTTGGATGCAGATAGGCAGGATATTTTAAGAAGGACTGTCCTATGGCGGACAAGGGTGGGACAGCAAAGGACAGAGCTTTCGAGATTTCTACAAAGGAAGCCCGATAGGACCCGGAGTTGGTTACCGGTACTTTTCTTCTCGATAATTGTTTAGCATCTATTTTGTTTGAACCGGGCACCGATAAGAGTTTTATAGCTAAGAACTTTAGTGTCATGATCAATAACCCTTTAACTGATTTAGATACTAAGTATGATATAGATTTCGCTAACAGTAAATTACTGAAGGTAGATAATTATTCGTGGTTGTGTCTTGAACATAGCTAATAGTCTGTTTGAAGTTGACCTGATGTCGGTTGAGTTAGAAAGTTTAGATGTCTTTATTGGTATGGATTGGTTGTCTAAGAAATGAGTAGATCACCATTTGTTCACTGACACCACAACACACAAGACAAGTACCTCATAAATTTCGGGATGAAATTTTCTTAACGGGTAGGTAATGTCACAACCCTGACTTTTCCGACTAGGTTATTTAACCTAAACTTTCCTGATTCGAGATTTCTGACTTGACAAGTAAATTTAATATAGTAAGTCTTGATTTGTTTTAGGGTTTTTATAACCCTAGTTTTACATTTAGGTCTTGATTGATTAAGAATTATCACACACATTCACACAATATCCTGAAACCCTAGTTTATCACCTTAAACCCTAGACTTAAAAACTTTATACACTTATGTACCTATAAAAAGCTAAATACATAAAATGATCTACTAATATAGTTAAGTAGTCATCCTAATCCATCTAGACATCAAACTAATACATGATTAATCACTAATCAAGCTTTAATCAAGGTCATAAACACCTAAACACATACTTACACCTAAACCTAATTAAGCTAAGATTAACCTAAACATTACATCTAGTTAATTACCGTTAACTAAGACTAATGGTATTCAAACTAATCAAAACAGTTAGTCACTTCAAATGCCTAATTTTATTAATGTAATGAGCATAGTCATCCCCCCATTCCCTCTCATCATGCCACGCCAACCCCCCTTCTCTATATAAGTTCTTAATTTTCTTTTACTACTTCATTTTTACTTAAAAACACTCTAAATACTCTCTAGTTCCAGCCACATTTTTCACTTTCTTCATCTTTATAAGCATATTCATCATCAATTCTTCAAGGTATAAACACTACTTGCATTTCTATTCTCCATTGCAAGGTCATCTACAAGAGAAGTAGGTGTCAAAGCTATTGTGTTTAAACACCCAATGATGACTACATAGCTAGCCCTAATATTGATTTTAGATGACTGATTATATGTTTTAGTAAAGTCAAACAATCCATAATAAACTTGAAATAAGGATTGAAGTGGCTAAAACACATAGAAATATTATTAATATGAATTTGTCAAAAAGAAGTGTCATAAGATCACAACTTAAAAACTAACTTAAATTTCGATTCTGGACTTAATACTTTTACCACATATTCTTATACATGTTTGTGACTTCATGTTAATTTTCAATAATTTTCTAAAAAGATAAAAGCATTTTTATGTTTATTTTCTCACTACATGTCCGTTTTCAAGCAAATCTAACCTATGTCCCATTTATCATGTATAAGTTAAAAACTAAAATGATTCTGGAAATATATTTTTGTGTTATTTAAATGGAACGTATAGAGGAGTAAATCACAACTTGAACCACCTAAATCCATGTAGTAATCATGGAGATATGGTCATCTAAAGTTGACCCATGATTTTTTTGTAGTCAAACGATGGTCTAGAACATCATTTCTAAAAACTATGTTAATAAAGACCTGGAGATGATTACTTGCGTACATTTGTATCTCTTAAAATCTCTGTTAAAGTCCTAAATCAAATAAATGTGTTTTACTATTTTTAAGCCTACTTGTAAACTTAAGTGTTAAACTAGACAGATTTACACACATGTAAGAGAATGCATTATTGACCAACTTTTATTTTGAATTTAGAACTCAAACTTGCATGGTTTGAAAGAACACTCAAAAACCTATCCAGGGGTGATGATATCATCTTAAATGTGTGTGTAATTTGGGAGATAAACTTGGGTAAAGTTGTTGGTCCAAAACGGAAAATCTGAAAATACTACACTAGGAAACTAAGTAATCAAACGAAACCGAAAACCGAAACGAATATGTAAAACTTATCAAAAATGATCATGAACTTAACCAAATACTATATTTTGATATAGTATGACCTCAGACCTTAATTTATATATATTTAGGTCCTGAGCCTGGATCACCCCAAACTGCTTAAACTGTACATTCTGAGCTTACATCGTATTGCATCACTAGTGAGTTTGTAGTCCCACTTTTTAAATGCTTTTATATTATGGGATGAGAAAATTTTTGTTTATTTTTTACATTCTGGACTCAAGTAGATTAACCGTATTCTATGTTAGAGTAACAAAGGGCACTTGAAACCCTGATCGGATATCGTTAATTACTTGTTATGGTATACATGAATACTATGGATAGATCTATTTGAGGGTGACTCCTCACATCAGAATAGGCCTTTTAGGCAATCAGATGCGTAACCTTCGACTTTTTCACTTAGACCTTAAGTGACGCTTGTTTTCGGGTAGTTATTTTCGTTCACGTTCGATTTCGGAAGCTCATAAACTAGAATATATTTTTATTGTTTTGTACTGAAATCTTGAGGTCCATTAACATTACTCTTGTAACTAAACGTATGAACTCAACAATATTTATATTGACATTTTAAGCATTTTTCTCAGTTACCTAAGCATTTTAAGAGCATAACACGTCGGGCATCGTGGAGTCTAGAAGTCTAATGCATTTAACTAGTGTAGTATAAGCTAGTTGATGTACTTTGATGTATTTCGTAATGTATTTTGGGATGTATTTTGGGATGTATTTTCTTATCCACGAAGTACTAAAAACTAAAATAGAGACCGTGATGTAATAATGTTTAAAACATTTTCGCTACCATTGTTACTTATAGTCTGGGACACCAGTTCATGCCACGTCTCGAGAATTCGAGGCGAGGGTCGTGACAAGTATGATTCCTGGTATTGAGGCCCAAAAAACAATAAAGTTTCAAGCTTTGTCACCAAGATACTTGCTTTGTCAGAAGAAATTGACGATCAAGTGATTACGAAGCCGGTACAAAAAGAATCAAGAGAATCGGGGCTAAAACGAAGATTGTAGAGCGAAAATGGGGAAAGACAAGAAACCAACTTACGATCAAGGAAATCAAGCTACGATCCAGCAAAAAAATAGCAGAACAGGGCAAACCATACGGATTGTCATCCGATTTTCCATACGGCCTGCCACTATGGGAAACAGCCTGCCATACGGCCTTGGCATACGGACGCACAAAACGGCTTGCCTGGTCATATTGCCTGGCCATACGGCCTGCCAGCCGTATGCCAGGATAAATTTGCTTATTTAAGGAGCTTTTGTCATCCACTTTTACACACACTTCAATTCACTTCTCTCTCTCTCTCTCTCTCTCTCTGCAATATTAGTCATACTTTCAAGGTCTTCGACTCCGTGCGAGAAACCTAGTACCCGGAGAAGAACGCCGAAGATTGTATTAGGAGCGGTCTGGAGTGTGAAGTTGTCACTTTTGTATTTGAAACTCGTTTAATCTACAGGTACTTCTATCCTTTATCTTTATATAATGTCTTTCATTATTATGCTTTGTGATATTGTTGCCATGATTAGCGAGTAGTTATCTTTATGTATGCTATGATGTAGTCAGTTATAATGCCGAAATAATATTATGGTTTGTGCATGTTGTCAAGATGCTTTCCGATTATGCTTTAAACTCAATCGCTTTTCCAACTAATAGAACGTAGTTATCGGCTCTGTTATTGGGAAGTCGCGAACTCTAATTCAGAGTACACTATCTGTGTCACCCCTTGGTAAGAAGTCTATCGGATACAACGTAAGTTTGACTAAGGCACACCAGTTGTAGTAAGTCCACCGAGTCTTGGATTCCAACTGAGGACTCTTTCATAGTAAAACATCTAACTAGACCCCTAGTACATTTTTTGGTTCTAGACCACACTAGTGTAGTTACCAAGGAGATAAACTTCGTACGTGCACGCTGAAGCACAACGGTTGTTGTAAGCTGTACCTCAGCTAAGTAAACCCATGAAACTCGGTCATTGTTGATTAGTACACTTCACCATAACGCGGTCTCAAGCATTGCACCCCGCTTGAGGGATTCTTATTTAATTAAGGAACTGTTTGTTTAAACACATAAAGGATTGGACTGTTAAGATAACCGAACGTGTTCATGGAAGTCAAACTTGACTTGTGTCGTGACCCATCCAAATCCATATGGACGAATACATTAACATCTGGTGTGACAACCCAGAAATTTTTAACCAAATTTAAACTTGATCTTTATATGTTTCCAACACGATAAGCAAAGTCTGTAATGTTGAAATCTCAAAAAGTTTGAACTGTGTTCTAGTATTCAATTACCCTTTGTCTGTGCTCGACGATTCACGAACATATATGTGTATAGATATGTATAAGATATAGATTACATTAATTGAAAATGATAACAAAGTATTAGATGTATAATACTTTACATGAACGTATTTGTTTTAATATATAGTTAATATAATTACCGACGGAATTAAAAGATAATATCAAGTGATTGAATTATCAGATACATTGTGATATGATTACGGGTCTATGTTATGAGGTCCACTGTGATTTAAGAAATTGGTTCTTTTAACAATATTTAGAAAATGGTAAAGTGATTTATAAGTAAGAACAAATGTGTCAATTAACGGGAACTAGACAAGGGTTAGTGGAAATTCCTGTTTAATTTCCAATTCATGTTTTATAATATTTTCCTCGTGACCTTAATAAGATAACTATGTTAACTTTCATTTTATTTAATGTGAATGTAAGAACGTGGAGTGTAAATAACTTAGATGTTGGATATCGACAAGTTAAGTAACTCGATATTTTTCATTAAGATGATTTCATACATTTATTTAACCTTTGGACTTTATCCCATGCTTCACCAACAGACTGTAATTTAAAAACTTGAAACCTATTATGAATATATATAATTCTACTTTTCTAAAACGTTTTATGATATAATGATTTCCATTATTTTAACCTTTTAACAAAATGATTCTTAAATATATTTAGTTTTGGGACTGAGAATACATGCACTTTTATAAATGTTTGACGAAATAGACACAAGTAATCGAAACTACATTCTATGGTTGAATTGTTATACCAAATATCGCCATTGTTGAACTTGGTAGCCTAAGAATTGGTTTTTATTATAATTGCCACCAATTGACGCGAATCCTAAAGATAGGTCTATGGGCTTTGACACGCCCCAGTCAGAGAATTTGAACTGCTTTAGTACTTTGATGTTTATATGTTTGGGGATATTCTAGATGCATTTTGTTAATGTCGGTTACCAGGTGTTCAATCCATATGAATGAATTTTAAACACTTGCGACTGTATGATTATTGAATAAATGAAATCTTGTGGTCTATTAAAATTATGGAAATGATTGAGTACGATAAACTAATGAACTCACCAACCTTTTGGTTGACACTTGAAAGCATGTTTATTCTGAGGTATTAAAAAAATCTTCCGCTGTGCATTTGCTCATTTCAAAGATATTACTTGGAGTCATTCATGGCATATTTCGAAATACGTTGCATTCAAGTCGTTGAGTTCAATAAAGATTATTAAGTAAATGACAGATTAGGTCATTTATAGTGGGAATAATATGAGATGGTCTGCATGCCTGTCATCTTTTGATGTAATGAAAGTTGTCTTTTAAAAACGAATGCAATGTTTGTAAAATGTATCATATAGAGGTCAAATACCTCGAAATGAAATCAATTATTATGTAACGTTTATAATCGATATGAACGGGGAAGTTCAGTTGGTATCAGAGCGGTGGTCTTAGCGAACCAAGTCTTGTATTAGTGTGTCTAACTGATAGTTGATAAAATGCATTAGTGAGTCTGGACTTCGACCTTAGCTGCAAGTCAAAAAGTTTTACTTATCATTTCTTGTCGGGAAATTTCATGCTTATCATTCTTAGTCTAGACACATCTCACTGCATTGATTGCATAAATAGTGTATAGACAAAAATTCATATCTTAGCATATCCGCTAATTCATATCTTAGCGTATCTGTTACTGTAAACTTTGCCTGACATATTCCGTAAATTCCTCCGTAATCTAGAATACCATCTGATAGCCGGAAATCATTTCATATCGAAAAATCCTTTATTCAATCGTACAAAATGGAACTCGCCACTAGTACAAGTCCCTCGGATTCCGATATGGAGTTTCACTCAAGCTCCGAAAGCAGTGTGACCGGAATGGATCAATCAATCAGCCATCATCTATTCTGGATGAATTGTGAATGGGTTCGTAGTATACTTAATCATTGGAGACTAGAAGAAGGCGATCCCTTCCATCTACCACATTGCCCTCTTGGAGAAGAACCTGAAGCACTTACCGGCAAACCTGTCCGAGACACCATTTTCTCTCTCATTTCCAGAGTGTCTCGTCACAATTATATACTATCTCACATTCTAGATCTTATTCACCCGCTCGTCCAAACCACCAATCATCCCGGAGTAATAGAAGAAGTCAACGAGCTTCGCGCTCGGGTGCTGGCTTTGGAGAATATGGTGCAAAGGTTACAAACACCAGTAGCGGCACCGACATCGATAGTACCACCATCATCAACACCAATAGAATCATTACCACCACCAACAACATCCGTATCCCACACCTCAACATCATAATCTGTACCTCCAGCATCAACATCATACGCACCGTAAATACCAAGGAGTACCAACAACAACAAACGATGAAGTATTGATTCATAACTTCATCGAGGAAATACTCTGCAGAGAATATGTAGTTTCTAAAAGTTTCAGAGATTATTTATTCTAGTTCTAATTGTAAGCCAGATGAGTGAGCGAAATGATGAAATGAAACCTTGACTGGAATAATGCACGATTTACAAGCTAGACTTGTTTTACCAACAGCATCAACAGTACCGTCCGCATCACCAGCACCGTGAGCATCGCCAGCATCAACAGCACCTACAACATCATAAGCTCCACCAATCTATAATCACCGCGAACAACATCACTAATCAACAACAAGTATGTCATATCAACGAGTATTAACTCATTTCCACAGAAGAATTTATATGTATATCTTATATATATAAATTTTGGAAACCATAGTATATCTTTTCATATTAAGCTATTATGAATAAATTTAATAAGGGTAGATACTACTCGGTTAATTCATATTACTAATATGCAATGATGTACATCCTTCGGTAACGACTGTTAACTACAACCTCTGTTCCAAACTCAATGAATTCCAATTCATAATAAATCAAGTGTATTAATCAATTACATGTTTGATTCTACACTTTCATCTTCGATGTACTCAAAACTTTCTAGAGAACATCATTCGTACCTTACGAAGTTCATAAGAATCCCACGAACACCAACATCATTCACCTAGTAAATATCAATAAAAATTACTGATGAAGCATTGATTCATAATTTCATTTCCGATGAAGTGATAATCCACGAAAATTAGGAAATTTCTAAAGTTTTAGAAATTATTCATTTCTAAATTCCAGTCGAAAATCAAATGAGTTTAATTTAGTATTAACTCATTGAATCTACATTACATCTGAAGAAAATATACATACATATATATTTTCATAAAGACTGTAATAAAATTCATTTGTACAAAAATGTTATTTGTGAAAAAAAAATTTAACGGGTAGGTAATACCCGAGATATATATAAATTCACAATTAATATGTTACATTCTTTGAATCTGATTCCGCAACCATCAACTATACTCACTACTTTCACAACAATATACATTCTTTCATAGAAATCAAAACAACCATTCTCATTAAAATTTGATTGCATAATCTGATTTTGACAAATCAAAATCCAAGTCAAGATTTAACAGAAGACATCACTCTTAGAATTTTTACATCTTTCAAAGCTATACTTTGACTTCAAAACTGTGCTAGAACATCATTTCTATTCATAGAACCCAGAAAAATATTTATATCATTCAAAATCCTAGAACATCATATGAATATTAACGATTACAATCTATGTTCAAATCCCTTGAAATTCCTGAAGACACTTCAAATAATGAACAATCGAGATGATGATCCAACCACATGTTACCCACAGTCATGCACCTGAAAAACTCTCGAAACCAAAGTCATAGTTTAACATGTATCCGTGTCAGATCCTTTGGCATTTATTAGCAAAAATAACTTTGCGATTCCTTTTCAAATTAGACAGTTTTGTCACAGCTTCAGCAAGTCAACTTTGACTTTTCAGTTGAAACAGTCTTATTATAACCTCGATATATACATTGCCCTTTCGTCATCATTACCGGAGAACCTTTTATATCTCGCCACATTAGCAGTAAACTTACCAACAACTTCATTGATCTTTAAGCCTCTCCAAAAAATCACTATACTTATTCATTGGAAACCCTATCATGTACTTATCTGTATCTTGTAATGGTAGTTGCCATACCAAAAAGCTTGAATCATTATTCTCGCATTTTGCAGCAATTCTACGCCAACAGTTATATATACATATAACGTCTATCTCCAAGACTTACATACTTCGTATGAGAAGTTTTATGAAAAACACCTTTAAATGCGAACTAGTTCTCCGAATTTTTAGAAAAATGCTGATGAAGCAGCAAAAACTGTAAACGATCTTAACAGTCGAAAGTTTGATGATAAAGAATAGTGGGTTGGCAAAGCTCAGAAAAAGAGAAGGTTTGGTACTGGAAAACAGATTGAACAAACTATGAAGGAGGCAGTAGACAAATTACAAAGACTAAACCTGCCTTCAAAGAATCCAAATGATTCAGTATCTGCTGAAGTTATTAACGAATACCTTGCTCCTGACTCTAACCCTTGCGGATAATATTCTTCATCATCCTCTGATATTAGAAATTCTAAAATATCATCATATCTTTCATTATAAATATCTTCGATATTCCTGAAGATATCTTCATACCGATTGTTATCCGAAATCATTTATCTCTTCACGCTATCTGTGCTACATCATAAAAGAAACCATTTTAGTTTCTAAATTCTGAAACCTTCGAGTTTAAAATATGAATGTTTTTGAAGTAGTGTTGGGAACTGAAGCATGAGTTAGTATAATATAATGACACTTGATCAACGTGATTATATTACAGTAAGTCATGCTGAGTTTCTAAATAGAACGTGATGATTCACAGATCATAATGTCATCATGTGCCATGTTACACGACTCTTGTATTCTGCTTAACCTCTAAACATATCAAGAAAATATTTTTCTTGATGATTCGGCCTTTTTCAACGTATTCTGGTAATTTGACAAATCAAGATCGTGCCATAACAATTTTCTTCTTAGAACATTAACCATGTTCATTCCAAAATTCATACCTACGAATTCTAGACCATTATTCGCTTGACTTGAAGTCGGGAAGAAGAGATAAAAGCATGAAGCTCCGAAATAGGAATTGGAGTATAAATCACAGCAAATAGGAGAGAGTATTAACTGTGGATAACAATGATTATAGAAGACAGAAGTAGGGACTTTGAAATATAAGGGAAGATATAAAGCCCAACAACAACCCAGAAATTACAAACCATATATATCGATGCATATAGCAATATAAAGACACGGGAGAACTAAAAACACTATAAAACCAAGAGTATAGCAGAAGTAAATAGATTCTTCCAGCGTTAGATGAAAAATAAGAATGACAGATATGAAAGTTAGGAATATATCAAGAAGCAGAACTGGATGGAGCATATTAACGAATGCTTTAAAGTATGAGTTAAGGGAGAAAGAATAGAACGTGTGAGTTATAGAAATGAGGAAACGAAGGGGTGGATATATAGTGAAATATACGACAGGGCAATCAAAATAGATTATCGCATTTAATCAAAGCGGATCCAAAGTTCCTTAATTGCCGAAAAATAAAATCTTATTATGAAGATTTTCTCTAAAGCCCTTGAACTCCGGAAATCAATCGTGACTACGTCACTGGTTAAAACTAACCTACATTTACTCATTCCACTCTTTTGAGATAGCTTCACTCGTACTCTTCACAAAAAAAATCAAATTATTTTGTCTACATTATTCAATGATGATAAAACGCTAATTTTCAGCTCGTATGTGTGTCATGAAAACATATTTATTGTCAGCCATGACCATCCTAATCAAATTTCGGGACGAAATTTCTTTAACAGGTAGGTACTGTGACAACCCGGAAATTTCTGACCAAATTTAAACTTGATCTTTATATATTTCCGACACGATAAGCAAAGTCTGTAATGTTGAAATCTCAAAAAGTTTGAACTGTGTTTAAGTATTCAATTACCCTTTGTCTGTGCTCGATGATTCACGAACATATATGTGTATAGATATGTATAAGATATAGATTATATTAATTGAAAATGATAACAAAGTATTAGATGTATAATACTTTACATGAACGTATTTGTTTCAATATATAGTTAATATAATTACTGACGGAATTAAAAGATAATATCAAGTGATTGAATTATCAGATACATTGTGATATGATTACGGGTCTATGTTATGAGGTCCACTGTGATTTAAGAAATCGGTTCTTTTAACAATATTCAAAAAATGGTAAAGTGATTTATAAGTAAGAACAAATGTGTCAATTAACAGGAACTAGACAAGGGTTAGTGGAAATTCCTGTTTAATTTCCAATTCATGTTTTATAATATTTTCCTCGTGACCTTAATAAGATAACTATGTTAATTTTCATCTTATTTAATGTGAAAGTAAGAACGTGGAGTGTAAATAACTTAGATGTTGGATATCGACAAGTTAAGTAACTCGACATTTTTCATTAAGATGATTTCATACGTTTATTTAACCTTTGGACTTTATCTCATGCTTCACCAACAGACTGTAATTTAAAAACTTGAAACCTATTATGAATATATATAATTCTACTTTTCTAAAACGTTTTATGATATAACAATTTCCATTATTTTAACCTTTTAACAAAATGATTCTTAAATATATTTAGTTTTGGAAAACACAATTATCATATTTATTTGATTTAGTTTCAAACGTACAAAAACGTTTTCAGTTTAAAACGAACTTTATTATTAAAATGTATATAACTTTTATAAATATGTAGAACCACTTTTGACAACTCATTTTTTAACCAGTATGATAAAGATAGCGATATTTATATTTTATTTTATTAAATATATATAACGATTTAAATTAATATTATATATATTTATACGCGTATTATACGTACATAGTTTTATACTTTTACTATACTTTAACTTTACTTTTACTTTACTTTTACTTTACTTTAACTTTAATAATTCACTTTAATAATTCATACTTTAATAATTCACTTTAATAATTCATACTTTAATAATTCAATTTAATAATTCATACTTTAATAATTCATTTTAATAATTCATATTTTAATAATTCACTTTAATAATTCAAAAATCTATTATAAATAGAATTCAATAGGTTCAATTATTTCATAGAAACTTGAAAATATATTTCTCCAAACTCTCTTAATCGATTTACATATATATATATATATTTACTCAGTATTATTTCAAGATATTATTAGTATACATAAAATACTACGACGGAGTTATGTTCAGGAGATTTCAAAATAAGTTTTCAAACGGGTTAGAGCTAACGAAATTATGGGTTATAGCTATGGAGGTTATGGGTATTGTTCGAGGGTATTGCTCGTGAGGTCAACCTAACGTTTATCATTTTCGTTGCGTCTATGTATTATCCTGCAATATTGAATCACAATATTGATACGTGAGTACTCATAACTTAACTTTTATATATTAGTAATGTATCCCTGACTAGTGCTCGAGTAAATATGATTATGCATGCTTGTATATTTAATTTCGTCGTTAAATAGTTTATGATAGATCATGAGTTTAATAAACATGCTACTGAGATAAGGTATATGATATACATGTCATTGGAAAGCTGGCGAAAAATCAATAACTTTTCATTTAAATATCGAATAGTTTCGATGAACAGATTAAAAGATGTAGTCAATTGAATTATCTATAATTTTAAGTATTATTGTTGAAATAATTATTATTATTACTATCGCCGTTATTATCGTCGTTATTATTATTAACTAATAATAATAATAATAATTATTATTATTATCATTATCGTTATAAATCTTATCATTAAAAATTGTCATTTATATTAGTATTACTATCGTTATTATCATCAAGATTATTAATAACATTATTTTTATTATTATTATTATTATTATTATTATTATTATTATTATTATTAAAATAGTTATTAGTATTATCATTAATGTTATTATAATATTTATTATTATTAGTATCATTATCATTGAAAATTAATATTAGTATCATCTAATTATTATGACTAATATTATTATCATTATTATGAATTCGATTTAAAAGATGACTAAAAGCTATTAAACAAATCGATTAGGAAATAACGAGTATAAATATCATGATGAAATTAAAATATTGTATGATATTGATTTAAGAGAAAAATATCCTTTTTCATTATTTTTATCATTATTATTATTATTATTAAAAGTATCATTTATATTAAAACTATCATTTTTATTAAAATTATTATTTTTAATAGAAATGTCATTGTTATTATAAAATATCATTTTTATTATCATTTTAGTATATTAAAATTATCATTTTGAATAGAATTATTAATATTATATAGGATATTATTATTATTACAATTAATATTAAAAAGTATCATTATAATTATCATGATTAGAATTATCATTTTAACATAATTAATATCATCATTTGTAAATATAAATATTGTTATTATTATTATTAGTAGAATAATAATAATTATTATTATTACAAAATAATACAACTGTTACTTTTATTATTATTATTATCAATATTATTTTATCAAACAAATATGTGATACAAAGATATTTTTACCACAGGTAATATAATTACATTAATAATACATACCACCATGTTTTTATAATATTGAGTGAACTGTATAAATTTTATTACTTAAAATATATAAAAGTATATTTTTATCTATAAATTTTTATTTATTAATAAATAACTTGTATTATTATTTACTCTAATAAAATCTACTAAATATATTTAAATATATAAAACAACTATATTTAAGCTATATAATAAACACGTATGAATTTTTGGAAGTCATTTTGGGTCAAATTGATTTTTATTGACTTTTGCATGATAATCTCGAGCATTAGGATTGTGATACACTACGACTTGACCTGAATTTGTTAGACAGATATTGACCAATATATAAATATATATACTTAATATAGGTTCATGAATCCAAGGCCAACCCTGCACTTGTTCAGTGCCGTCATATGCATAATTGCTACGAAATACAGTATAGTGAGTTTCATTTGCTCCCTTTTTAAATGCTTTTGCAATATACATTTTTGGGACTGAGAATACATGCACTTTTATAAATGTTTGACGAAATAGACACAAGTAATCGAAACTACATTCTATGGTTGAATTGTTATACCGGATATCGCCCTTGTTGAACTTGATAGCCTAAGAATTGGTGTTTATTATAATTGCCACCAATTGACGTGAATCCTAATGATAGATCTATAGGCTTTGACATGCCCCAGTCAGAGAATTTAAACTGCTTTAGTACTTCGATGTTTATATGTTTAGGGATATTGTAGATGCATTTTGTTAATGTCGGTTACCAGGTGTTCAATCCATATGAATGAATTTTAAAAACTTGCGAGTGTATGATTATTGAATAAATGAAATCTTGTGGTCTATTAAAATTATGGAAATTATTGAGTACGATAAACTAATGAACTCACCAACCTTTTAGTTGACACTTGAAAGCATGTTTATTCTCAGGTATTAAAAAATCTTCCGATGTGCATTTGCTCATTTTAAAGATATTACTTGGAGTCATACATGGCATATTTCGAAAGACGTTGCATTCAAGTCATTGAGTTCAATAAAGATTATTAAGTAAATGACAGATTAGGTAATTATAGTGGGAATAATATGAGATGGTCTGCATGCCTGTCATCTTTCGATGTAATGAAATTTGTCTTTTAAAAACGAATGCAATGTTTGTAAAATGTATCATATAGAGGTCAAATACCTCGAAATGAAATCAATTATTATGTAACGTTTATAATCGATATGAACGGGGCATTTCATCTGGTCCCATTGCGAGGTACTGACCTCTATATGATACGTTTTACAAACATTGCATTCTTTTAAAAGACAAACTCATTTCAAAATATAACCTTTTGATACAAATGATATATGTTTCCCATAATATGAATGACTAATATGTCATAACAGTCTTTTTGAACTCAAACGACTTGAATGCAACATCTTTTGAAATATGCATGTACGACTCCATGTAACATCTTTAAATTGAGTAAATTCACAGTGGCAGATTTCTTTAATACCTGAAAATAAACATGCTTAAAAGTGTCAACCAAAAGGTTGGTGAGTTCATAGGTTTATCATAAACAATAAAATTCAGTAATTTTGATAGACCACAAGATTTAAATATGCTTGGCACAAATGAGTCTGTATCCTATACCCACCTAATGTCCATGCGATTTTTAAATACAGTACACCTATCTCGTGTACGAAACCATTTTTCATAAATCTTAATAACCGTACACATATCTCGTGTACAAAATAACATACACATAATATGTGTATAAATATCGTTCTTCTAATGACCCGTCCTAATCCATCTGGACGAATACATTACATTTGGTTACATCGCGAGGTACTTGACCTATATATGATACATTTTACAAACATTGCATTCATTTTTAAAAGACAAACTTTCATTACATCGAAAGTTGATGGTATGCACACCATTTCATAATATATCCAACTATAATTGACTTAATAATAATCTTGATGAACTCAACAACTCGAATGCAACGTCTTTTGAAATATATCATGAATGACTCCAAGTAATATCTCTAAAATGAGCAAATGCATAGCGGAAGATTTCTTTTATACCTGAGATTAAACATGCTTTCAAGTGTCAACCAAAAGGTTGGTGAGTTCATTAGTTTATCGTAAATATTCATTTCCATCATTTTAATAGACCACAAGATTTTCATTTTCATTTCTCATAAATATACGTCCCATGCATAGAGACAAAAATCATTCATATGGATTGAACACCTGGTAACCGACATTAACAAGATGCATATAAGAATATCCCCTATCATTCCGGGACATCCATTGGACATGATAAAACAACATCGAAGTACTAAAGCATCCGCTACAACGGATGGGGTTTGTTAGGCCCAATAGATCTATCTATGGGATTCGCGTCAATTAATAGATCGGTTTACTAATCCTTAGGCTACCAAGCAAAAAGGGGCATATTCGGCTTCGATCATTCAACCATAGAATGTAGTTTCAATTACTTGTGTCTATTTCGTCAAACATTTATAAAAGCGCATGTATTCTCAGTCCCAAAAATATATATTGCAAAAGCATTTAAAAAGGGAGTAATGAAACTCACGATATGATATTTTGTAGTAAAAATATGCATACGACTGAACTGAACAATGCAGGGTTGACCTCGGATTCACGAACCTATAACAATTATATATATTAACACATATAATGGTAATCGAACAAATTTATATATTACTAGTGATTTAGTTGTTATTTTAATTATGTGTTTCATTAATAATTTAATTAACTCGATTATTTTATATACTTTAGATAAAAAAAATATTATTATAGTTATATTATATGTAATAATTATATTTGACATAAAATAATATTTGTTGTAATGGTATTAATAATACTAAAGGTAATATTAGTAATACAAATAATGATAATAGTAATAATAATGTTAAGAATAATAATTTTAATGTTAAATGTAATAACAATAATATTTATAATACTTAGTAATAATAATATTAATAATACTAATAATACTAATAATAAAAATAAAAAAATGATAAAAATAATAATGATACTTATTTTATTAATTCATAAAATGATAATATCAATAATAATAATAATAATACTTATATTAATACTACTAATGTTATGATAATAATAATAATAGTAATGGTAATAGAAATACTACCTCAAAGAAGTAGCCTTTTAAAAAAATGCCCAAGTCCGGTTTTGAACCCATGACGTCCCGCTAACCCGATAACAGTCCTAACCATTCCTCTGCTTCATGTCTTTCTGTCTAAATTCCTATTTGGCTATTTTAATTCTATATATCCCGCCATTCTATTTCGTTTATCATCTTCATCTTCTCTATGATCATTCGTCATCACGGTTCCCTCATCACTCATCATTCATTAACTACTCATCATCATCTTCGATGTTTATCACTATCATACGTGAATCATAATCATATTTTGTCATCATCAACTCATGATATCATCATTATCATAACATCACAGTCTCCATCATCACCTATTATTATAACTGCCTATTCATCCTATATGATCAACTCGTCTTATCATCATCCCATCACCATCAATTCAACATCAATTTCGCATAACTTAAAATCATAACATCATCATGAAAACATTATTCTTAATCATCAACTTTACAAGCGTCTATCCTAATCATAAACATCTTTATCATGATCATGTATCATCATGATCATCATTTAGTTTCATAACAGAGAAAAAAAGAAAAGAACGTTCCATGTGTATGTGTGTTGTACGCCAAGGCAGCCCATCAGACAACCTAGCTGGATCCTCGGCCCAATTAACGAAAAAGAATCACTGCCCAGCAGCAAATGAAATTCTGGCCCAACGGAGGATACTTGTATCCTACGGCCCAACTAAATGTCATAACAATAATCGGCCCAAAAGAAGGTTCAATAACTAAAATCATACAACCAGCTGGGAAAACAAGGAAAGAAGAAAAAAAGAAAGGCACGTCTGATTAAATAATAGAAACATTAGCTGGTACCCATGTTATACTTGTCGGCCACAATTGTTATTGCATTTAGAATTCTTAATAGAACCAAAAAAAAGTCGTTATCATTGTGGTATTATTCAGCATTCTTCATCAACTTTTAACCATCATATAAACATATAATTATCTTTAACAAAGAAATTATAACTCCAATCATTATCATATCTCTTCGGTTGCAGGCTATATAATGAAACAGAAAAAATAAAGAAGTATACGCAGCAGTGGGAGTATAGCAGATCGAGCAATTAATGGTTTTATTGAAGGTGTTTGGTTTGTGAATTATATTAGAAACAGAAACGTATAGGCAGCAGCAGCAGTCCGTGTAGCATCACTCATGTATTGGGTTGTTTGCGTTTGATAGAAACAAAATAGAAATAGGAGTTAGAAGGTAACGAGTAGCTCTAAGCAATCACGATGATGGTGGTGATGTTTTTGATTCAAAATAGGAACATATAGCAGTGGATACAGCAGTAGTAATAAGTTTATGATGGTGGTTGTTTGTTTCATGATATAAGACAGGAAGAAGCATAGTAGTAGCATAAAATAATGATAGCGGGTGACGATTTGAATATGGTGATGGTTTTATGATACTTGGGTTGAACCGAACCATAACCGGATACATCAATAGTTTATAATGGGATGGTGGTTTTGCTTCAATCATGGGACAGAAACACTAGTGGTTTGGTGTTGTTGATCTTCATAGAGCAAGAAGGAGATCGAATTGGGAGTGGTTTGTGATGTTTGATTACGATTGTTCCATAGTTGTGTTGATCGGAAGAGTGAAACAGAAACGTAACAGTAAACATAAAATTGATCTGGTCTTGTGGTTTAATGATGATGGAGGAAAATAGAAACAAAACAAGAGATGGGTTTAGGTGGTGGTGGTTAATCTGATGGCATAGGAAGCAGTAAAATAAAATAGAAAGGAAAGAATAGGAGGGTGAGGCGATGGTGAGTTTTTCATGAATGAAAAGGGGTGTTGTGCATATTTATTTCTATCATGTAAGAAGAAAGGAAACAGAAAAGGAATTTGTAATTGGTGATAGTCTTGAATGCATGTTATATGCATATACCTGTAATATATATTACGTAACATTTGCTAGTGGGGAAATATGTGGCTGAAAGTTAATAGATGGAGATAATTAGATGTTCCTGAAATGGCATCTTTTCACTTTGTCGACACTAGTTCAGGGGTTCACAGAAAAGCATAACAAATTGACTTTGATGCATAATAGATCATTTTAGGCGTAATTATTTATTGTTATATATTATATTTAATGTTAATAATTACTAAATATAGTAACAATAATAACATTATTAATATTAATATTACAAATTATCATAATAATAAATATTAATAACAATGATAATTTGTTATTAATAATAGTATTAATAATGATATAATATTAATATCACTATAACAAATTAATATTTAATATTAATACATAATTATTTACATAAAATGAAATGTTATAATTTCTATATATAACATTTATAAATTACTTATTTACAATATTCATATATATATATATATACACATATCTATTTACAATATATTGTTCGTGAATCGTCAAAACTGGTCGAGGGTCAATTGAACATATGAAACAGGTCAAACCTTTTGAGACTCAACATTACAGACTTTGCTTATCGTGTCGAAATCATATAGAGATTAAGTTTAAATTTGATCGGAAATTTCTGGGTCGTCACATTACCTACCCGTTAAAGAAATTTCGTCTCGAAATTTGATTGGATCATCATGGTTGACAATAAGTATGTTTTCATGACGAATATGAGTTGATAAATAGAGTTTTATTATCCTTGAGTAATATGAATTAAACAATTCGATTACTCGAAACGTACGAGTGAAGCTACCACAAAAGAGTGAAGTGAATGAAATAAAGGTTCGTCTTAACTCTTCACGTAGTCACATTTGATTTCTGGAATTCAAGAGATTTAAAGAAAATCTTATAAAGATTTGATCCTTCGGAAATTAAGAAAATTATGATCCTCATTAATGTTCTAACAAGGAAATTATAATAGCACGATCTCGATTGGTTAAATTACTAGAATTTAAGAGAAAAGATAGAACTATCAAGAAAATATGTTCTTGATATGTTTAGAGATTATGTAGAATATTAGAGTCGTGTAACATGACACATGATGACGTTATGATCTGTGAATCATCACGTTCCATTAGAAACTCGGCATGACTTACTGTAATATAATCACGTTGATCAAGTGTCATTATATTATACTAACTCATGCATCAATTTCCAACACTACTTCAAAAACATTCTTAATTTAAACTCGAAGGTTTATAGAATATAGAAACTAAACAGTTTTCTTTATGATGTAACACAGATGGCGCGAAGAGATAATTGATTTCAGATAAGAAGAGTTATGAAAATATCTTTAGAATATCCAAGATATTTATAATGAAAGATATGATGGTATCTTATAATATCTAAGATCAGAGGATGATGAAGAATATTGTCCACAAGGGTTTAGAGTCAGGAGCAAGGTATTCGTTAATGGCTTCAGCAGACACTGAATCATTTGGATTCTTTGAAGGCAGGTTTAGTCTTTGTGATTTTTCCATAGCCTCCTTCATACTTTGCTCAATCCATTTTACAGTTCCAACCTTCTCTTTTTCTGAGCTTTGCCAACACACTATTCTTTATCATCAAACTTTTGGCTGTTAAGGTCGTTTACAGTTTTTGCTGCTTCATCAGCATTTTTCAAAATTTCGAGAACTAGTTTGCAGTTCAGGGTGTTTTTCAGAAACTTCACATTCTACATGTGTAAGTTTTGGAGGTAGACGTTATATGTATATATATAACTGTTGGCGTAGAATTGCTGTGAAATTCGAGAATAATGATTCAAGATTTTTTGTATGGTAACTACCATTACAAGATACAGATGAGTACACGATAGGGTTTTCATGAATAACTATAATGACTTTTCGGAGAGGCTAAAGTCAAAGGGTAATGAAGTTGCTGGTACATCTGTTGATAATGTGGTGGAATGTAAAAGGTTCCCTGGTAACGATGGCGTATATCTTAAGGTTATAATAAGGTTAGTCCGAATAAAAGTCGAAGTTGTCTTGCTGGAGCTGTGACAAAATTTGCTAATTTGAAAAAGGATTGCAATGTTATTTCCTGTAATAACAATGCCAAAGGAGCTAGCACAGATACGTGTTAAACGTTTACTCTAGTTCCGTGTGTTTTCAGGTGCATAACTATATGCATCAATCTTTTCTTTCGTAGATGAAGTACGGTTGGTTCATCCTCTCGATTGAGGTGTTTTCAAGAATCATGAAAGGTTTGAATGCAGATTGTAATCATCAAGATACAAATGAGGTTTAGGATGAAATCAAGTGAAAAACTTGAAAAATTGTTTAGTTTCATATGTTATAATCAATATTTTAATTCATTTTAATTGTCCAATGTTGGCAGTCCACAGTTAGCAGTCTACAATTAGTAATCCAATAATTCATATATAGTTTAATATATAATATTCAAATTAATTAATACGTATTCGTGACCCATTGTATACATGTCTCAGACTCGATCACAACTCAAAGTATATATATTATTGTAGAATTAACCTCAAACCTGTATAGCTAACTCGAACATTACTGCATATAGAGTGTCTATGGTTATTCCAAATAATATATATAGATGCGTCGATATGATATTGTGACGACCCGGGAATTTCTGACCAAATTTAAACTTAATTTTTTTTATGTTTCCGACACGATAAGCAAAGTCTGTAATGTTAAGTCTCGAAAATTTTAAACTATTTTATATATCCATTTACCCTTTGACTAAATCTCGACGATTCACGAACAATTAATTGTAAATAGATATGTGTGTATGTATATATAAATAATAATTCAAAATATAATTTGAAGTATTATATGTTGTTGTTATTAAAAATTAATAAAAATAAAAATAGAATATTATAATAATTATTATTTAAAATATATCTCTATATATAAATAAAATATATTAAAAAATAAATATTAAATGATTGTAATACTCGTTTGATGTTTCGATTGATATTAAGCAAGTTAAATTCAAACTTATGTAATTTTAAAATAAATGGTGATAAGAAAATTAATTATATAAATTGTAGGCTTATTAAAAGTATAATTAGGATCTAAATAATTAATTTTAACACTTTTTATATTTTACCCTTAAATGAGAGGGACAGTTGATGTAATTTTTATTTATTAAATTAACGACTGAATTTTATACCATAATGACCAAAATAAATAAATATAGTTAATTTAAAAATAAAAGATTTTTCTGAAGATTTTTATCCGCCGTTGATTAATAACGGAGCACGAAATCAGTCCCTAATATAATTTAAAACCATCGACATACAAATAGGAATAAAGAAGACAGCCGTGTTTTAGATATTTTTATTTTTTTCATTCATGCATGTGATAAAATGTAAGAGTATTATATACTCTTATTTTTCTCTTCCGTCAATCACTCATTCAATCACATTCAATAACCAAATTATAAATTCTATTACTATTCTTGATTGAAACTGTGTTTAGAATTTTGTGTTTAAATTTTACTCTGAATATGAATATGAATTATATATTATATATTATACATATACAAACATCATGTGAACACAAAACCAAACCCCACCACTTCCATTTATTTTTACTACTCGATATATTCCAATTGATAATCCAGAGAACACACTTTATACTTCTTCTATCTTCTTTAAATAACCATTATCTTCACTAAACACTTTGTCATTCTCGGAAGACCCACAACAAACGCCACAAGTTCCTGTTTCCTCTTCCATGTTCATGGCCATCGAAGGTCTTTAAACCAAGACCCTACAACTACTGCTTGATATTTTGTTTGCAATTGGCACCCATTTAAACAAACTACCACCACCTTGAAACCGTATTCGATCACCATCACCAAACCATGAATACAAGTTTCTGATATCTTATTCGAACCACATTATAAACCCATTGATTGCTATTTGGTTTTCACTTACAGTCAGACCCACAATCACCTTCTTCGTGTAAGCTAATCAACACTATTGACCATCTGTCTTCTCTCATGTTTTTCAGTCGAAATTTCCATCACCACTATATATATATATATATATATATATATATATATATATATATATATATATATATATATATATATATATATATATATATATATATATATATATATATATATATATATTTCTTTCTTTTCGAAATACGCCTGTTTTACTCGAGTATTATTTTTATTTTTTTTACTTTTGGCCGACAATTGCAAAGAGGAAAACCCCACTTAATTATTAAAAGAAAAAGAAATCGATTACCTAAATTGTATATTCAATTTCCTTGTAGCCAACAGTTAATTTAAACCTTAATCTGCAAGTCCCACTTTTATCTTTTAATCACTGTTCGATGCATAACCTAATAGTGATAAAGGTGATGAACTATAGCAACTTCTGTTTTGATATAGTGACAATAACGATGATGATGAGCTTATGCGTATTTTTATTTTGTTTCTGCTGTTCGATAGATCATAGCAACCGAGTTTATCCTAGTTATAAGTTTAGATTTCTAAACGGGCTTACCACTTAATTATGTTGGCCTTTAATATGTTGGGCTATTAACATGTTACTTAAGCCGATGAATTTATTGCTTGTTGGGCCATCATACTACTATTATATTTTGGGCCGTGTACTTGTAAGTGAGGTTGAGTCAATAATGGCGATGATTAAGAATGAAAACGGTGATCATAATAAGTATGTTAATGATGATCGTGAAATGATGAATTATGATGTACACGATATTGAATGATGATAGGATACTTGTGATAACGATGAGATTAATATTAATGACAATTGTGATATTTAAAAGATGATGATCGATAATAAGATTATGATGATCGTGAATACATAGGAGGATGATTAAATGATGTTGAAAGATCATAATAATGGAAGAAGGTTATGATTTTTATGATGAGAATTCGAGGATGAAAAGCTTGATGATGATGATGGGTGTTATGATCTATAGAGGAAGAAGATAAAATCAGATACATGATAAAAGTAATTAAAGTCCTTAATAAGTCAGAAAAACATATTGGCTCAGCTGGTTAGGGTGTGGGGTTGTTGAACGAAGGGTCGCGGGTTCGATCCCTGACAGTAGCCGTTTTTATATTTTCGAAGCCTGTCCCCTTTTTAAGGTAGTATTATTATTTTTATTATTAGTATTATTATTATTATTATTATTATTATTATTATTATTATTATTATTATTATTATTATTATTATTATTATTATTATTATTATTATTATTATTATTATTATTATTATTATTATTACTATTATTATTATCAAAAATTATTATTTTTATTATCATTATTAAACCTAATCCTTATCATTATTAAAGGTTATCATTATAATTGTTATTATTATTAGTATTATCATTATTATTATTATTATTATTATTATTATTATTATTATTATTATTATTATTATTATTATTATTATTATTAGAAAAATTATTATTTTTTTAGTAACATTATTACTAAATTTATCATTTTTATCATTATTAACATTATTGTTGTTAGCATTATTGCAGTACTATTATAATTATTATTTTAAAGAAATAATATTTTTATAAAATATAGCTAAAACATATTACCTAACTACATTGATATTTTATATTAAGTATTTATAAAATAAGTATAGTTAACTAATTAATGAAACATAAAATTTATTAAAATAACAAATATATCATTAATAATAATAGTATATAAATTTGTTCGATTACAATATGTTAATATATATATGAATGATATAGGTCCTTGAATCCAAGCCCAACCCTGCATTGTTCAGTGTTGTCATATGTATTTTTACTACAAAATGCAATAAGTGAGTTCATTTGATTCCCTTTTACTCTTTACATTTTTGGGACTGAGAATACATGCGCTACTTTTACAACTGCTGTATTAAATGCTTTGGAAATACATTTTGAACTGCGAATACATGAAATGCTTTTATAAATATTTGACGAGATAGACACAAGCAAAACATTCCTCGAATGAATTATTATGCAGACAGAAGTTCTGTGGATTATTATTGAATTATGTGGACTTGATAATTGCCACTAATTGTTGTGAATATTTTTCCCCTGATTATTATTGCTTGGTAACCTAAGAATTAGAATCAGTTATGGCCCTAATTCACGCGAATCCTAAAGGTAGCTACCGGGTTTAACACCCCCACCCAGAATGTTCACTAGACGGAAGGGCTTGTGGGCGTGGTGTTTAGTACTTCGAAGTTTATATGATTATTATACAGGAGAGATGTTCTGTTTTGGGGATATTATTATGCGCATTATATGTTAAGGTCGGTTATCAAGCCAAGCTATGAAAGCAATGAAAAGTGAATGTTATGTATCGAGAGAATGATTTTATACACAGGTTATGTGTATGTTATTTTTAACCACAAGATATGTGTACGGTTACTAAGATTTATGAAAGATGATTTCGTACACGAGAAAGGTGTACTGTATTTAAAAGATATCGCATGTACATTACAGGTGGGTATAGGATTCGGGCCCATTTGTACCATGCAACATTTAAATCTTGTGGTCTATCAAAATGATAAATTTTATTGTTTTATGATAAACCTATGAACTCACCAACCTTTTGGTTGACACTTTAAAGCATGTTTATTCTTAGGTATGAAAGAAATCTTCCGCTGTGCATTTGCTCATATTACATGGAGTCGTTCATGGCATATAGAGGTCAGAACCTCGCAATGGGACCAACTGTTAAAGACTTCATCCAGATGGATTAGGACGGGTCAGTACAGATATGTCAAAACTTTGTATACGTGTCCTGTTTATTTAAAGTGCGTAAAATAAATAATAGAAATTAAATGACAATAAATAAAATTGCGAAAATTTAAATTGCGATAAATAAATTGCGATAAATAAATGTAATAAAGAATTAACAGTTAGCTAGGAACAGTTAGCTAGAATTTTGTTAGCGTGGATTCTTAAATAGAATTTCTCATAGTTAATTCGTTTGTTTCTAACAAATTTTATTTTGTCCAATGTTTTCTTCATTATGCAACTTGTTGGATTCTGATGGGTCAAAATCTAAATATGAAATTGAATGAAAATGGTTATTCTGTGGTGAACGAATACGTATATCAGTGGATGTAAGTAGGATAGTAAATGACTGTTGAATTAAATGTAAAGAATGTACAGTGTAACTTATTAATGTGAAATCTAAATATTCCTCGGGTATTACCTACCCGTTAAAATATTTTCACCATTAACAGTTTGTACAAAAGAATTTTTAATTACAATCCTTATGAAAACATATATACATGTATATTTTCTTCAGATGTAATCATGGATTTATGAGTTAATATGATATTAATCTCATTTGCTTTTTGGTTTGAGCTAAAATAAATAATCTCTAAGACTTTAGAGATTACATAATCGCCGCCTAATAGTTCTCCAATGAAGTTATGAATCAATACTTCATCATTGATTCTTATTAGTACTCCTTGGTATCTATGGTAAGTACGATGTTGATGCTCGAGCTACAGATTGTGATGTCGAGGTGTGGGATGCGGATGTTGCTGTTGGTGGTGGTGATGGTACTGTTGGTGCCGGTGCTATTGCTGGTGCTTGTAACCTTTGCACCATATTCTCCAAAACTACTACCCGGGCGCGAAGCTCGTTGACTTCTTCTATTACACCTGGGTGATTATCGGTTCGAACGAGCGGATAAATAAGTTTTAGAATTTTAGATAGAATATAATCGTGGCGGGATATTCGAGAAATGAGGGTGAAAATGGTGTTTCAGACTGGTTCACCGGTAAGTGCTTCAGGTTCTTCGCCAAGAGGTGAACTCGGTTGGAGGAATGGATCGCCTTCTTCGCGTCTCCATTGATTAAGTCAGCTACGAACCCATCAAATAAATTGGGGATGGCTGATTGGTTGATTCACTCTGGTGACGCTGTTTTCGGAGCTTAGGTGAACATCCTTATCGGAATAGCTGTCGGGTTCCGAAGAACTTGAACTAGTGACGAGTTCCATTTCGTACTATTGAGTAAAGGGTTTTTCGGTATGAAATGATTTTTGGCTATCGGATGGTATTCTATATACATAGAATATATATATATATATATATATATATATATATATATATATATATATATATATATATATATATATATATATATATATATATAGAACAAAAGATTTCGTAGATTACGGAGGAATTTACGGAATATGTCAGGCAAAGTCTATAGTAACAGATACGCTAAGATATGAATTTTTGTCTATACACTATTCATGCAATCAATGCAGTAAGATGTGTCTAGACTAAGAATGATAAGCAGGTAATTTCCTACGGATGATAAGTAGATGATTTCTGACTAGAAATGATAAGCAAAACTTTTGACATGCAGAGACGGTCGAAGTCCAGACTCACTAATGCATCTAAATAACTATCAGTTAGACACACTAATGCAAGACCTGGTTCGCTAAGACCACCGCTCTGATACCAACTCTAATGACCTGTCCTAATCCATCTGGACGAATACATTACATTTGGTTACATCGCAAGGTACTTGACCTCTATATGATACATTTTACAAACATTGCTTTCGTTTTTAAAAGACAAACTTTCATTACATCGAAAGTTGACGGCATGCATACCATTTCATAATATATCCAACTATAATTGACTTAATAATAATCTTGATGAACACAACGACTCGAATGCAACGTCTTTTGAAATATGTCATGAATGACTCCAAGTAATATCTCTAAAATGAGCAAATGCACAGCGGAAGATTTCTTTCATACCTGAGAATAAACATGCTTTCAAGTGTCAACCAAAAGGTTGGTGAGTTCATTAGTTTATCGTAAATATTCATTTCCATCATTTTAATAGACTACAAGATTTTCATTTTCATTTCTCATAAATATATGTCCCATGCATAGAGACAAAAATCATTCATATGGATTGAACACCTGGTAACCGACATTAACAAGATGCATATAAGAATTCCCCTATCATTCCGGGACATCCATTGAACATGATAAAACAACATCGAAGTACTAAAGCATCCGCTACAATGGATGGGGTTTGTTAGGCCCAATAGATCTATCTTTAGGATTCGCGTCAATTAGTAGATCGGTTTACTAATTCTTAGGCTACCAAGCAAAAAGGGGCATATTCGGCTTCGATCATTCAACCATAGAATGTAGTTTCAATTACTTGTGTCTATTTCGTCAAACATTTATAAAAGCGCATGTATTCTCAGTCCCAAAAATATATATTGCAAAAGCATTTAAAAAGGGAGTAATGGAACTCACGATACGATACTTTGTAGTAAAAATATGCATACGACTGAACTGAACAATGCAGGGTTGACCTCGGATTCACTAAACTATAACAATTATATATATATTAACACATATAATGGTAATCGAACAAATTTATATATTATTAGTGATTTAGTTGTTTTTTAAGTGTTTCATTAATAATTTAATTAACTCTATTATTTTATATACTTTAGATAAATAAAAAAATATTATTATAGTTATATTATATGTAATAATTATATTTTACATAAAATAATATTTGTTGAAATGGTATTAATAATACTAAAGGTAATATTAGTAATACAAATAATGATAATAGTAATAATAATGTTAAGAATAATAATTTTTATGTTAAATGTAATAACAATAATATTTATAATACTTAGTAATAATAATATTAATAATACTAATAATAAAAATAAAAAAATGATAAAAATAATAATGATACTTATTTTATTAATTCATAAAATGATAATATCAATAATAATAATACTTATATTAATACTACTAATGTTATGATAATAATAATAGTAATGGTAATAGAAATACTACCTCAAAGAAGTAGCCTTTTAAAAAAATGCCCAAGTCCGGTTTTGAACCCGTTCTAATGTCCCGTCCTAATCCATCTGGGCGAATGCATTACATTTGGTTACATCGCGAGGTACTTTACCTCTATATGATACATTTTACAAACATTGCATTCGTTTTTAAAAGACAATCTTTCATCACATCAAAAGTTGATGACATGCATACCATTTCATAATATATCCAACTATAATTGACTTAATAATAATCTTGATGAACTCAACGACTCGAATGCAACGTCTTTTAAAATATGTCATGAATGACTCCAAGTAATATCTTTAAGATGAGCTAATGCACAGTGAAAGATTTCTTTAATACCTGAGAATAAACATGCTTTAAAGTGTCAACCAAAAGGTTGGTGAGTTTATTATTTTATCATAAAATAATAAAATTCATCATTTTGATAGACCACAAGATTTAAATGCTGCATGGTACAAATGGGCCCGAATCCTATACCCACATGTAATGTACATGCGATATCTTTTAAATACAGTACTCATTTCTCGTGTACGAAATCATCTTTCATAAATCTTAGTAACCGTACACATATCTCGTGCACAAAAATAACATACACATAACCTGTGTATAAAATCATTCTCTCGATACATAACATTCACTTTTCATTGATTTCATAGCTTGGCTTGGTAACCGACCTTAACATATAATGCGCATAATAATATCCCCAAAACAGAACATCTCGTTTGTATAATAATCATATAAACTTCGAAGTACTAAACACCACGCCCACTAGCCTTTCCGTCTAGTGAACATTCTGGGTGGGGGTGTTAAACCCGGTAGCTACCTTTAGGATTCGTGTCAATTAGGCGTGCACTAATTCTCAAAAGTAGTGATGTTCCCTAATTCTTAGGTTACCAAGCAATAATAATTAGGGAGAAAATATTCATATCAATCATGGCAATTATCACGTCCACATAATTCAATGGTGGCAATTATCACGTCCACATAATTCATTCGAGGAATGTTTTGCTTGTGTCTATCTCGTCAAACATTTATAAAAGCATTTCATGTATTCACAGTTCAAAATGTATTTCAAAAGCATTTAATAAAGCAGTTGTAAAAGTAGCGCATGTATTCTCAGTCCCAAAAATGTAAAGAGTAAAAGGGAATCAAATGAACTCACAATACGATATGTTGTAGTAAAAATATGCATACGACGGAACTGAACAATGCAGGGTTGGCCTCGGATTCATGAACTTATATCATTTGTATATTCATTAATATATATAATCGTAATCGAATATTTTATATTTATTTTGTTATGTATTACAATTATAATTCCTATATATATATATATATATATATATATATATATATATATATATCTTTTATTACTACTTATAATAGGTTATAATATTTATTTGATATATAATTCAATTGACGTTATAATAATTGTATTAGTTAAACATAATATTATGTAATATTAGTATACTTATGTAATAAATATATTTTATATAAATTTCTCTTGTTTGTAAAATTTTAATTATAATAATAACAACATAAGGATAGTAATAATAATACTCGTAATACTACTAATAATAATAATGATAAAGATAATAATTTTTAACAATACTAATAGTAATAATAAAAATGATAACAATAATAAAAATGATAATAATAATAGTAGTAAAAATAATAACTTTACTAATAATGATAATAATAATTTTACTTATTTTAGTGATAATAATATTCATAATATTAAGTTAGTATTAACAATAATTAATATATTCATAATCTTAATCATAACAATTAATAATAACAATAATGATACTATAATAATAATAATAAACATAATAATAACCATAATAATAACTAATAATAATAATGATAGAAATAAAATAAAAGTGTATACCCTCTTCAAGATTTTTCTAAAAAGAAAATGTCCCAGACAAGACTCGAACCCGCGACCTCTCGAAACCCCAACAATCCTCTCAACCATTACACCACTTCAACTTTTCTGATATACACCCATCTCATAAAGATATAACCCGTAAACCAACTGTTTTGGCCCAACAGAAATTCCTAACCATTTAATTCATGTACGGCCCAATTTCCTTTGGCCCAACCGAACTTCTAGCCCAACAATAGACCCAAGTCCCCAACAGCAGATTGTTTAATAAAAAAAATCTTGCTGCAACCTAGGATCGAACACCCGACCTCCTATTTAAATACCCACCCTCTAATCCACTTCTCCATCTGTTTCTTTCTGAAATAAATGAAATCCATAATCTATTAAGCCAATATTTCTGTTCTTCTTCTTCTAAATCAAAACTCAAAACCCAGAACTATTTATCAACATCAAAATTATCATCTTAATTTATAATCATAATTGTCTTCATTATTTTCTATAATTACCATCATACATCATCATCGAAGTTTTTCTTAATCATCGTCACAATCTTCACATCTCATCATCATTTTGATCAACATACATCTTCATTCACACGGTTATTATCACCATTATCCGTGGATCATCATCATCGTAAACTTATCATCTTCACTAGATCATACATAAAATCACAACATCAATACATTCGTTAACATTATTCTTCTCCTTCTTACTTCCTCATTTTCACTTAGCGATTGGTAATAATGATAGCTGCGATAGCAGCGAACTGTTTTGCCGCAGCAACACACGACTGCAATAGCTATTTTAGCGGCCCGTTTGATAAGTGGTGATACGTAACGACAGTGTTGGTGGTGGTATAATGAAGGTTAGCGATGGAGATGGTTAAAAAAAAGAATAAAGTGGTGATTGTGAGGGTTGTCTTTTAGGTTTGGGTTGTTTAACAGAAAAATATATATACGAGTTTGATCATGGGTTTTAGATGATGATGTTTTGGTTTGTGTTTGATCGAAAAGAAAACAGGAAAAATCAAGTGACGGTTAGGGTGACGATGGGTGGTGATGGATTATGGTGGTGGTTGTTGGTTGCTCGACCCAAAACTATAAACAGAAATAAAAGTAACGCAGTAGCAAGTTTGGATAATAAAAGTAATACGAGGGTTAGTGATTTAAACAGAAGCAGCTACTGTATCACTAACGATGGGTGTGTGCTTGTGTTGTTTATGACATAAATGGAATAATAACTGCAGATGGTGATCGTGGAGTTTTGTAGGAAAAGAAAAAAAATATGTAGAAGGTGATGGTTCTTGAGCATGAATAAAAGAGAGATAGATGGGTAACAGTGGTAGCGGTATTGTGGTTAAAGAGGGTGATTGCCGAAGGGTTATGGAGGTTATAGATGATTGTTGTGGTATTTAAGTAGGAAATAAGTATCTCGATTATCGGTTGATCAAGTGTGGGTGATAGTGCAAATAAGAGTAGAAAAGTGATAATGATCCAAGGTTAAGAAAAAAATGAAAGGAAAATGGTTGTGGGAGTGATTTCTATCTCTGCACTAGTATATTTATATACATATAAATAATATGAATGATTGTGTTGTGTTTAAAGATAGTGGAAAACACAGTACAATAAATAACTCTCTTGAATATGAATTATCTATATACTACCGATGTTTTCAGGACTATTATTTCGTACTCCGTAGTTCTCAGTGGCGGACTAAAAGTAATTGGAAAAAATTCCAAAATTTTATATTAACTATATTTATTTATTTTGTTCATTATGGTATAAAATTCGTTCCTTAATTATTAAATAAAATATACATTAGTTATTCACTCCCATCCCAAGTAAAGTATAAAAAATTTTATAATTTAATAATTTGTTCCTAAATATATTTTTAATAAGCCTATAATTTATAAAACTCATTTTCGAATAATATAAGTTTGATTTTAACTTACTTATTATCGATCGAATGACAATTGAGCGTTATTGTTGCTTACAAAATAAATTCAAACTATATATATATATATATATATATATATATATATATATATATATATATATATATATATATATATATATATATATATATATATATTCATTATACATTATTTACATTTATATTTTAGATAGTAGTTATTATATATTATTTTATTTTACATTATTAATTCTAACAATTACGTCATATAATATTTTAATTTATTTTTCAAATTCATATATTTTAAATATATTTATCTATTTACAAATAGTGGTTCATGAATCGTCGAGAGCAGTCGAAGGGTAAATGTATCCATGAAACTGTTCAAAATTTTCGAGACTCAACATTAAAGACTTTGCTTATCGTGTCGAAATCATATAAAGATTAAGTTTAAATTTGGTTGAAAATTTCTGGGTAGTCACAGTACCTACCCATTAAAGAAATTTCGTCCTGAAATTTGATTGGGATGGTCATGGCTAACGATAAAAATGTTTTCATGACGAATATGAGTTGATAAATAGAGTTTTATCACCATTGAATAATCTGGATAAAATGATTCGATTACTCGAAGCGTATGAGTGAAGCTATCATAAAAGATTGAGATAAGGTAATAGATATTCGTCTTTATTTTTGACGTAGTCATGTTTGAATTTAGAAAATAAGGTGCATCTTAACGTTTGACGTTGTCTTGGTTGAATTCCGGAATTCAAGGGTTTTAAAGAAAATCTTCGAAATCTATAAGATTTGATTCTTCGGTAATTCAGGAAATTAGAATCTCCCTTGATTAAATGTGATGATCTGTTTTGATTGTTCTGTCGAATATTTCACTATAAATCCGCCTCTTTCGTTTACTTTATATTTTGGAGTTTCATCCTTTTGTTTTCTCTTCCCAACTTTAAGTCAATTAAATAATGGTCCAGAATTCGTAGGGATGAAGTTTCGAATGAACATGACTAACGTTCTAAGAGAGAAATTGTAATAGCACGATCTTGAATGGTTAAATTACTAGAATTCAAGAGAAAAGATAGAACTATCAAGAGAATACATTCTCGATATGTTTATAGATTTGATAGAATGTAAGAGTCGTGTAACATGGCACATGATGACAGTACTGTGAATCATCACATTCCATTAGAAGCTCCGCATGACTTACTGTAATATAATCACGTTGATCAAGTGTCATTATATTATACTAACTCATGCTTCAGTTCCCAACACTACTTCAATATCATCCATAATTTAAACTTGAAGGTTTACAGAATATAGAAACTAAACAGTTTCCTTTATGGTGTAATACAGATAACGTGAAAAGATAACTGATTTCAGATAAGGATAGTTATGAAAATATCAAAGAAATATCAAAGATATTTATGACGATATTTTGGAATTTCTAAGATCGAAGGTTAATGAAGAAAATCCTTTCGCAAGGATTTAGAATAAATAAGGAGCAAGATATTCGCTGAAGAGTTCATCAGATACAGAATCATCTGAATTCGTTAAGTACAGGTTTAGTCCTTGTTATTTGTCCACAGTTTCCTTTATAGTTTACTAAATCCGTTTTCCAGTTCCAACTTTTCTGAGCTTTGCCAACACATTTATTCTTTATCTTTATACCTTTGACTATTAAGGTCGTGTACAGTTTTTTTTTTTTTTGCTGCTGTATTCAGCTTTTTCAGCATTTGAAGTATTGATTTGTAGACTGGGTACTTTCCAGAATTTCAGAATGAAAGATCATAATTCTAAGAGATAAATGTTATATGTATACATATAACTGTTGATGTAGACATGCTGCGAGATCTCAAAATACTGATTGCTGACCCTCGGTAATTGGTATGGCAATTCTCGTTACAAGGTGCGGATGAGGATATGATAGGGTGTCAATGAATATAATGATTTTTCGGAGAGTCAAAGATCAATGATGTTGCTGGTAAGTTTACTGCTAATGTGGTGGAATATAAACATTTCCTTGATAATGATGACGAAAGGCAACTTATATATCACCTTATAATAAGGCTAATCCAAATGAAAAGTCGAAGTTGACTTGCTGGAGCTGTGAAAAAATTTGCTAATTCGAAAGGAATTGTAAAGTTATTTTGGGTAATAATAATGCTAAAGGATCTAGCACAGATACATGTCAAACGTTTACTCATGTTCCGAGTGTTTTCAGGTGCATAACTATATGCATCAATCTCTTCTTACGTGGATGAAGTGTTGGTTCATCCTCTCGATTGAGGTGTTTTCGAGAATTACGAAAGGTTTGAACGCAGATTGTAATCGTCAAGATACAAATGAGGTTTAAGATGAAATCAAGTGGCAAACTTGAAGAATTGTTTAGTTTCATATGTTATAATCAATATTTTAATTCATTTTAATTGTCCAATGTTATTAGTCCACAGTTAACAGTCTAATAATTCATATATAGTTTAATATATAATATTCGAATTCATTAATACGTATCGTGACCCGTGTACATGTCTCATACTCGATCACAACTCAAACTATATATATTATTGTAGAATCAACCTCAACCCTGTATAGCTAACTCCAACATTACTGCATATAGAGTGTCTGGTTATTCCAAATAATATATATAGATACGTCGATATGATATGTCAAAACCTTGTATACGTGTCCCGATATTTAAAGTGCGTAAAATAAATAACAGAAATTAAATGACTATAAATAAAATTGAGATAATTAAAATTGCGATAAATAAAATGCGATAAATAAAATGCGATAAATAAATTGCGATAAATAAATTACGATAAATAAATTGCGATAAATAAAAGGTAATACGGAATTAACAGTTAGCTAGGAACAGTTAGCGTGGATTCTTAACAAAATTTCTCATAATTAATTTATTTGTTTCTAACAAATTTTATTTTGTCCAATGTTTTCTTCATTATGCCACTTGTTGAATTCTGATAAATCAAAATCCAAATATAAAATTGGATGAAAATAGTTATTCTGGGGAGAACGGATTCATATATCTGTGGATGTAGGTAGAATAGTAAATGACAGTTGAATTAGATTTGAAAGAATGTACAGTGTACTTATTAATGTGAAATCTAAATATTCCTCGGGTATTATCTACCCGTTAAAATATTTTCACCATTAACAGTTTGTACAAAAGAATTTTTAACTACAACCTTTATGAAAACATATATACATATATATTTTCTTAAGATGTAATCATGGATTTAATGAGTCAATATGATATTAAACTCATTTGATTTACCGTTAGAACAAGAATATATACTCTCTAAAATATTAGAGATTACATAATTACCATGTCGAACGAAGATAATTGATGTAGAACGATACATAGAACGATGATTATACTCGAGGTACAGAATGAGATGTTGAGGCATGGATTGTTGATGGTACTGGTGCTATTTATTGATGGTACTGTTGGTGCCAATGATGTTGCTGAAGCTAGTAAATTTTTGCACCATATTCTCCAAATTGATTATTCGAGTGCGAAGTTTGTTGATTTCTTATATTATTCCGGGATGATTTTCGGTCAGAACCAGCGAATGAATAAGGTTTAGAATTCTGACTTGTGATATAGTCGTGGCAAGATACTTTGGAAATGAGAGAGAAAATGGTATTACAAATAGGTTCGCCGGTAAGTGCTTCGGGTTCTTCGCCAAGAGGTGATTTCGGTTGATGGAAAGGATCACCTTCTTCTTGTTTCTATTGATTAAGTCGACTACGAACCCATCAGATGAATTGAGGATGGATGATCGGTTGATTCATTCTGGTGACGCTGTTTTAGGAGCTTAGGTGAATATCCATGTCGGAATAGCTGTCGGAATAACTATCGGAATAGCTATCGAAATCTGAGGGACTCGAACTGGTTGAGGGATTCATCTCGTATGATCAGATGAAGGATTTTCAATAAGAAATAGATTATAGGATGTATATTAGTACCCTGCAATACATAATTTACATATGCATATAAAATACTAAAATCTCATAAGTTACGGAGGAATCTACGGAAGCTGTTAGGCAAAGGTAACAATAACAGATACGCTAAGATATGAATATATCTATACACCGTCTATGCGATAGAGGCAGTAAGACGTGTCTAGACTCTAAAGGATGATAAGCAAATAATTTTCGACACTAAATAATAAGCAAAACTTTTGACATGCAGACACGGTCGAAGTCCAGACTCACTAATGCATCTTAACAACTATCAGTTAGACACAATAATGCAAGACCTGGTTCGCTAAGATCACCGCTCTGATACCAACTCTAATGACCCGTCCTAATCTATCTGGACGAATACATTAGATTTGGTTACATTGTGAGGTACTTGACCTCTATATGATACATTTTACAAACATTGCATTCGTTTTTAAAAGACAATCTTTCATCACATCGAAAGTTGATGACATGCATACCATTTCATAATATATCCAACTATAATTGACTTAATAATAATCTTGATGAACTCAATGACTCGAATGCAACGTCTTTTGAAATATGTCATTAATGACTCCAAGTAATATCCTTAAGATGAGCTAATGCACAGCGGAAGATTTCTTTAATACCTGAGAATAAACATGCTTTAAAGTGTCAACCAAAAGATTGGTGAGTTCATTAGTTTATCATAAAACAATAAAATTCATCATTTTGATAGACCACAAGATTTAAATGCTGCATGGTACAAATGGGCCCGAATCCTATACCTACCTATAATGTACATGTGATATCTTTTAAATACAGTACACCTTTCTCGTGTAAGAAATCATCTTTCATAAATCTTAGTAACCGTACACATATCTCGTGCATAAAAATAACATACACATAACCTGTGTATAAAATCATTCTCTCGATACATAACATTCACTTTTCATTGCTTTCATAGCTTGGCTTGGTAACTGTAACGACCCGGAAATTTCCGACCAATTTTAAACCTTATCTTCTATATGTCTCCGACATGATAAGCAAAAACCCTAATATTGAGTCTAGAAAAGTTTGAAGTCTATATTCGGATAACTAGATACCCTTTGACCAAGCCTGACGATTCACGAACCCTTGTGTGTAAATAAATATGTAAATATATATGGATGTATATATGAATTCTATATATAAGTGATAATATATATATATCTTAATTAATAAATATTAAAGATTCAATATATTATAAATATGACATAATTACATTTAATTGCATGTTAAAAAGAAAAATATAAAAAAAAATAAATTTATTTTTTTAGAATGATAAAATTTTAATGAATTATTATTATCATTAAACTCATCTTCTAAATATTTTCAATATTATTAATATCATTAATAATATTATTTGTAAATATCGATTATTATTTTAGTTGTTATTATTAGAATTTATAATTTTTGTTTAAATAATAATTATTGATATACTTATTTATTTAATAAAATAAAGTTATATATAAATCAGATTATATGTTTTTATAAAAAAATCGATGTTCACTTGTAATCTCCCCTATCACTATCAAAATTTTTATTTTTTTGTATCTTTCCAGCAATTTCTGTATACCCGTGAGGGTATATTGTTTTCTTTCCTTTATAAATACAAAACTTAGCAACTGAATTGATATTAGGTTATGATGTATACAGACGGATCATCAAACTTCCCTATCACCTGTTACAATTAAATTAAAGGAGCGTATTTTTTAAAAAAAAAATGTTTCTGGGGTTCATAAACTCGAATTGCCAAGAACACAATTTCTTAATGTTTTTAAAAATCTGTAAATGCAGAAGCTCTATAAATTATTACGTGTGTTTTCCTTCAAAATCTCAGGTATCAAATATCCATATCGACAACGAATTTGACAGTCAAAGTTTTATTTGGAAAAGTCAACAGATTAGTTCATGGTTAAATTCGAGTTCATGGATATGTTTCAAGATTAAAGGAGATTTGAGGTGGTTTATAGAAAAGGTTTACAATCTTTTTCATGAAGGAAGTTTTGTCTATAACTTCCTTAAAGTCCAAAATCGATTTTTTTTTCTTTGTTCTTGAGTGCAGCGAAGCTGCAGAATAAAAAGAAAATGTTTTCTTCAGTTTCTTTCAAGTTTCAATAAAGCCTATTGTGTATCGAACTATTCTATTTTATTTATAAATCTTAAAAATTGAAGTCTGATGTAACCCTCTATCGAGTATCAGTTTAGGAAGATGATGATGATTTAGTGAAACAGATACTTAGTGTATATGTAAATTCGCTGGGGTAATAAATCAGAAAGATTAAGAACAGACGGATGGTTAAGGGGTCATGTTGGGTACCGAGAAGTCACGGGTTCGAGTCCCTTATGCAGCTTTCTTTTTACTCATAGATTTTAAAGGGTATACTCTCATTTATTTCTTCTTATTAATAATTTTACTACCATATTTATATTTATTATTACAAAACATTAACACCATGTATTATTAAGTTTGAAATAAGAATTCAAAACTAATATTATCATTGTAAAAATAATAAAACTTTTATATTAGAAACATTAGTGTGATTCTTAAAATGTTTAATAAAAGTATCTTATGATTTATTCATTTAAATTATTATCCTTATTAAAAATCTACATTTATTATTATTATTATGATAACAATTAATATTATTAGTATTATCATTATTAATAAAGTTATTATTATTAGCAACTCATTAACATAAAAACTATCATTTTTTTTTAAAACAAATAAATATTTTCATACAAAATATATTTAGTACATATACTATAATGATATTAATATTTTATATAATCACATATAAACATTGTATAGATAGATATATATTTTTATCATATATAAAATCCTGAAATAAATTGTTATTAGCTATATAAATATATAAATTAAATATATTAAATTTATCTATATCTATATAACATATGAGTTGACAAGTATATTATCAATAATAATATATAGTAGTATATATACAACTTGTTCGGTTACAAAAATATGTGTTAAATATATGCAAATATTATAGGTTCGTGAATCGAAGGCCAACCTTATACGTGTTCAATGGTGTTATATGTATTTTACTACAAAATACAGCATGGTGAGTATATAGTCCCTTTTAAACTCTAAATATTTTTGGGCTGAGAATACATGCGCTATTTTTTTATAAATGATTTACGGTATGGACACAAGTGACTAAAATTACGTTCTACATGGGTTTGAATCAAAAATCCCCTAGCTTGGTAACTTTAACTATTGGTTTATGAACTGGTAGGCGCGAATCCTAAAGATAGATCTATCGGGTTTTACACCCCCACCCAGATGTTGTTCTAGTCACTACTAAACTAGAAGAACGAGTGTTTAGTACTTCGAGGTTAACGGAACGCACTTGATTCGGTGCACATATTATTATAACTCAGGGGTACACACTCTTGTTAAGGCTAGTTACCGGGTGCCCACTGCTTGGAATGCTTTTCATACACTTGCGAGTGTATTATATTTTTTATATATGAAATCTTGTGGTCCATAGTTATAACGCTGCTAGCATCAAACCTATATATCTCACCAACTTTATGTTGACTTTTTAAAGCATGTTTTTCTCAGGTACAAATTAAGTCTTCCGCTGTGCATATGCTCATTTTAAGGACAATACTTGGAGTCGATCATCGCAATGGACCAGATGTTGAAGATTTCGTCCAGTTGGATAAGGACGGGTTTTTACATTTGGTATCAGAGCGTTGGTCTTAGTGAACCAGGCCTTGCATTAGTGTGTCTAACTGGTAGTTGTTAGGATACATTAGTGAATCTGGACTTTGACCGTGTCCGCCTGTCAAAAGTTTTGCTTATCATTTCTAGTCGGAAATCATCTGCTCATCATCCTTAGGAAATTGCATGCTATCATTCTCAAGTCTAGACACGCTCTACTGCATTTAGTGCATCGATAGTGTATAGACGAAATTCATATCTTAGCGTATCTGATAATTCCTATCTTGGCGTATCTGTAGATTTGCCTGATTTATGCCGTAACATCTTTTGTAGCCTACGAAATCTTTAGTATTACATATAGATATTCTATATAGTTAGAATATCATCCGATATCCGGAAATCATTTCACATTGAAGATCCTTTTCATCCATCCAATTACCCCTTGGCAATGAACCTGAAGCACTTACCGGCGAACCTATTCGAAACACTATTTTCTCGCTCATTTCTAGAGTATCTCGTCACGATTACATAATATCACATATCACAAATCTTGTCATTCGCTCGCTTCGACCGCCAATCATCCTGGTGTACTAGCAGAAGTTAACGGACTACACGCTCGTGTGACGGCTTTGGAGAACCTGGTGCGAAGGTTACAAACATCAGCGGCAGCACTGGCAGCATAACCAGTACCTCCAGTAACATCAACATTGCAATCTTCAGTACCAGCACCATCAATATCATCACCATTATCAACGTCAAAGATATCCCTATCCCCCTCAAACCACAACCACGTCGTAAATCTCAACGTCACAAATTACACCTCGAGTATAATCACCGTTCTATGTATCGCTCTATCCACTTTATTTTCGTTCTACATATCGTTCAACATCGATTATCTTCGATTTACGTACCATTCTACCTCATTACCTCCGTTCAATATGGCGACTAAGTAATCTCTAATGCTTTAGAGATTATGTAATCTAGTATTAACAATAAACCTGATGAGTTTAATATTTTATTGACTCATTAAATCTATAATTACATCTGAAGAAAATATATATGTAAGTATATTTTCATAAAGATTGTAATTAAAAATTCGTTCGTACAAACTGTTAATGATGAAGATATTTTAACGGGTGGGTAGTACCCAAGGAATATTTAAAATTCACATTAACAAGTTACACTGTACATTCTTCGAATCTGATTCAACGGTCATTTATTATCCTATTTACAACCACCGATATTTATATCCGCTCACCCCGGAATAACCATTTTCATTCGAATTTCATATTCGGATTTTGACGTATCGGAATCCAACAAGTGGCATAATGAAGAAAACATTGGACGAAAATAAAAAGTGTTAGAAATAAACGAATTAATTAATTGAAATTGTGATAGGAATCCACGCTAACTGTTCCGGCTAACTGTTCCCAGCTAACTGATTAACATTTAATTTATCGCAATTTACATTCTCGCAATTTTATTTATCGTCATTTAAATTCTGTTATTTACTTTTACGCACTTTAAATAACGGGACACGTATGCAAGGTTTCGACTTATCATATCGACCCATCTATATATATATTTCGGAACAACCGTAGACACTCTATATGTGAAGGTGGGAGTTGGCTATACAGGGTCGGAGTTGATTCCAAAATATATATATACTTTGAGTTGTGATCGACACCGAGACCGGTACACGGGTCACGATACGTATTATTTAATTCGAATATTATATATTAAATTATATATGAATCATTGAACCATCAGACTATTGGACTGCTAACTTTGGACAATTAAAATGAATTAAATTAAAATATTGATTATAACATATGAAACTAAATAATTCTTCAAGCTTGCCACTTGATTCATCTTAAACCTCATTCGTATCTCGACAGTTACAATCCGCATTTCATATCTTTTTATGATTCTTGAAAACACCTCGATCGAGAAGATTGAATCAGCCGCACCTCGTCTACAGAAGAAAGGTTTATGTATACAGTTATGCACCCGAAAAACTCTCGAACCCAAATTCATAATTTAACACGTACCCGTGTTAAATCCTTCGCCATTTATTAGCAAAAACAACCTTTCGATTCCTTTCAAAGTAGCCAATTTTGTCACAGCTCCAGCAAGCCAACTTCGACTTTTCGTTCGAATCAACCTTATTATAACTTTGATATATACGGTAAGCTTTCCTCATCGTTACCGGAGAACCTTTGATATTCCACCATATTACCATCAGCGTTTAATCATCTAAAAACACAATTCTCCCGAAACCACCTTGGTTCGATAACCGACGACCCAGATTCGTTCACTTTGAAAATGCTGACGAAGCAGCATGTTGTAGATGGTCTTAATGGCCAAATGTTGATGAAAAAGAAGGAAGTGTTAGGAACACTCAATAGAAAATTTAGCATTGAAACGTGGATTATGCGAAACTATAAAGGAAACCATGAACAAATTACAAAGAATAAGTTTGACTTCAAAGAATCAAAATGATTCAGTGCCTGCTGAAATCCTTAGTACGTACCTTGCTCCTTACTCTAAAACCTTTGCGGATAATATTCTTCATCATCATCATTATCTTAAATATTCTAAGATATCATCGTATCTTTCATTATAAATATCCTCAATGTTCTGGAGAAATTTTCACAACTATTCTTATCTGAGATCATGTATCTCTCCGTAATATCTGCGTTACAATATAAAAGAAACTGTGATAGTTTCTAAATTCTGAAACCTTCAAATTTAAAATAGTAATGTTCTGAAGCAGTGTTGGGAACTGATGCATGAATTAGTATAATATAATGAAACTTGATCAACTTCATTATATTACAGTAACTCATGTTAAGTTTCTAATGGAATGTGATGATTCACAGTACCATCATCATATGCCATGTTACACGGCTCATACATTCTATCCAATCTCTAAACATATCAAGAAAATATTTTCTTGATGATTCGGTCTTTTTCAAGATATTCTGGTAATTTGACAAACCAAAATTTTGTCATTACCATTACCTTCTAAAAGAATTAGCTATGTTCATTCTGAAATTCCATACCTACGAATTCCGGATCATTGCTCGCTTGACTCGAGGACGGGAAGAAGAAACGAAGGGAGTAGTTTTATAGTGAAATATCCGACAACGAAATCGAAACAGATTGGCGCATTAAATCAAAGAAGATCATAATTCCCATATTCGCCGAAAAATCAAATCTTTTAGATTTTCAAGATTTTCTTTTAAATTCTGAAAAATTCACTGTGACTACGTCAAAAGACAAATCTTTATCTCAATATCTTGTGACGGCTTCACTCGTACGCTTCATATAATCGAATTGTTTTACCACTATTACTAAATGGTGATAAAACTCTAACTATCAATTCATATTCGTCATAAAAACATTTTATTGTTAGTCATGACGATCTCGATCAAATTTCGGGGACGAAATTTCTTTAACAGGTGGGTACTGTAACGACCCGGAAATTTCCGACCAATTTTAAACCTTATCTTCTATATGTCTCCGACATGATAAGCAAAAACCCTAATATTGAGTCTAGAAAAGTTTGAAGTCTATATTCGGATAACTAGATACCCTTTGACCAAGCCTGACGATTCACGAACCCTTGTGTGTAAATAAATATGTAAATATATATGGATGTATATATGAATTCTATATATAAGTGATAATATATATATATCTTAATTAATAAATATTAAAGATTCAATATATTATAAATATGACATAATTAAATTTAATTGCATGTTAAAAAGAAAAATATAAAAAAAAAAAATTTATTTTTTTAGAATGATAAAATTTTAATGAATTATTATTATCATTAAACTCATCTTCTAAATATTTTCAATATTATTAATATCATTAATAATATTATTTGTAAATATCGATTATTATTTTAGTTGTTATTATTAGAATTTATAATTTTTGTTTAAATAATAATTATTGATATACTTATTTATTTAATAAAATAAAGTTATATATAAATCAGATTATATGTTTTTATATAAAAATCGATGTTCACTTGTAATCTCCCCTATCACTATCAAAATTTTTATTTTTTTGTATCTTTCCAGCAATTTCTGTATACCCGTGAGGGTATATTGTTTTCTTTCCTTTATAAATACAAAACTTAGCAACTGAATTGATATTAGGTTATGATGTATACAGACGGATCATCAAACTTCCCTATCACCTGTTACAATTAAATTAAAGGAGCGTATTTTTAAAAAAAAAAAATGTTTCCGGGGTTCATAAACTCGAATTGCCAAGAACACAATTTCTTAATGTTTTTAAAAATCTGTAAATGCAGAAGCTCTATAAATTGTTACGTGTGTTTTCCTTCAAAATCTCAGGTATCAAATATCCATATCGACAACGAATTTGACAGTCAAAGTTTTATTTGGAAAAGTCAACAGATTAGTTCATGGTTAAATTCGAGTTCATGGATATGTTTCAAGATCAAAGGAGATTTGAGGTGGTTTATAGAAAAGGTTTACAATCTTTTTCATGAAGGAAGTTTTGTCTATAACTTCCTTAAAGTCCAAAATCGATTTTTTTTCTTTGTTCTTGAGTGCAGCGAAGCTGCAGAATAAAAAGAAAATGTTTTCTTCAGTTTCTTTCAAGTTTCAATAAAGCCTATTGTGTATCGAACTATTCTATTTTATTTATAAATCTTAAAAATTGAAGTCTGATGTAACCCTCTGTCGAGTATCAGTTTAGGAAGATGATGATGATTTAGTGAAACAGATACTTAGTGTATATGTAAATTCGCTGGGGTAATAAATCAGAAAGATTAAGAACAGACGGATGGTTAAGGGGTCATGTTGGGTACCGAGAAGTCACGGGTTCGAGTCCCTTATGCAGCTTTCTTTTTACTCATAGATTTTAAAGGGTATACTCTCATTTATTTCTTCTTATTAATAATTTTACTACCATATTTATATTTATTATTACAAAACATTAACACCATGTATTATTAAGTTTGAAATAAGAATTCAAAACTAATATTATCATTGTAAAAATAATAAAACTTTTATATTAGAAACATTAGTGTGATTCTTAAAATGTTTAATAAAAGTATCTTATGATTTATTCATTTAAATTATTATCCTTATTAAAAATCTACATTTATTATTATTATTATGATAACAATTAATATTATTAGTATTATCATTATTAATAAAGTTATTATTATTAGCAACTCATTAACATAAAAACTATCATTTTTTTTTAAAACAAATAAATATTTTCATACAAAATATATTTAGTACATATACTATAATGATATTAATATTTTATATAATCACATATAAACATTGTATAGATAGATATATATGTTTATCATATATAAAATCCTGAAATAAATTGTTATTAGCTATATAAATATATAAATTAAATATATTAAATTTATCTATATCTATATAACATATGAGTTGACAAGTATATTATCAATAATAATATATAGTAGTATATATACAACTTGTTCGGTTACAAAAATATGTGTTAAATATATGCAAATATTATAGGTTCGTGAATCGAAGGCCAACCTTATACGTGTTCAATGGTGTTATATGTATTTTACTACAAAATACAGCATGGTGAGTATATAGTCCCTTTTAAACTCTAAATATTTTTGAGCTGAGAATACATGCGCTATTTTTTTATAAATGATTTACGGTATGGACACAAGTGACTAAAATTACGTTCTACATGGGTTTGAATCAAAAATCCCCTAGCTTGGTAACTTTAACTATTGGTTTATGAACTGGTAGGCGCGAATCCTAAAGATAGATCTATCGGGTTTTACACCCCCACCCAGATGTTGTTCTAGTCACTACTAAACTAGAAGAACGGGTGTTTAGTACTTCGAGGTTAACGGAACGCACTTGATTCGGTGCACATATTATTATAACTCAGGGGTACACACTCTTGTTAAGGCTAGTTACCGGGTGCCCACTGCTTGGAATGCTTTTCATACACTTGCGAGTGTATTATATTTTTTATATATGAAATCTTGTGGTCCATAGTTATAACGCTGCTAGCATCAAACCTATATATCTCACCAACTTTATGTTGACTTTTTAAAGCATGTTTTTCTCAGGTACGAATTAAGTCTTCCGCTGTGCATATGCTCATTTTAAGGACAATACTTGGAGTCGATCATCGCAATGGACCAGATGTTGAAGATTTCGTCCAGTTGGATAAGGACGGGTTTTTACAGTAACCGACCTTAACATATAACGCGCATAATAATATCCCCAAAACAGAACATCTCGTCTATTTAATAATCATATAAACTTCGAAGTACTAAACACCACGCCTACTAGCCCTTCCGTCTAGTGAACATTCTGGGTGGGGGTGTTAAACCCGGTAGCTACCTTTAGGATTCGCGTCAATTAGGCGTGCACTAATTCTCAAAATTAGTGATGTTCCCTAATTCTTAGGTTACCAAGCAATAATAATCAGGGGAAAAATATTCATATCAATCGTGGCAATTATCACGTCGACATAATTCAATGGTGGAAATTATCACGTCCACATAATTCATTCGAGGAATGTTTTGCTTGTGTCTATCTCGTCAAACATTTATAAAAGCATTTCATGTATTCGCAGTTCAAAATGTATTTCAAAAGCATTTAATAAAGCAGTTGTAAAAGTAGCGCATGTATTCTCAGTCCCAAAAATGTAAAGAGTAAAAGGGAATCAAATAAACTCACAATATGATTTATTGTAGTAAAAATATGCATATGACGGAACTGAACAATGCAGGGTTGGCCTCGGATTCACGAACTTATATCATTTGTATATTCATTAATACATATAATCGTAATCGAATATTTTATATTTATTTTGTTATGTATTACAATTATAATTCCTATATATATATATATTTTATTACTACTTATAATAGGTTATAATATTTATTTGATATATAATTCAATTGACGTTATAATAATTGTATTAGTTAAACATAATATTATGTAATATTAGTATACTTATGTAATGAATATATTTTATATAAATTTCTCTTGTTTGTAAAATTTTAATTATAATAATAACAACATAAGGATAGTAATAATAATACTCGTAATACTACTACTAATAATAATAATGATAAAGATAATAATTTTTAACAATACTAATAGTAATAATAAAAATGATAACAATAATAAAAATGATAATAATAATAATAGTAGTAAAAATAATAACTTTACTAATAATGATAATAATAATTTTACTTATTTTAGTGATAATAATATTCATAATATTAAGTTAGTATTAACAATAATTAATATATTCATAATCTTAATCATAATAATTAATAATAACAATAATGATACAATAATAATAATAATAAACATAATAATAACCATAATAATAACTAATAATAATAATGATAGAAATAAAATAAAAGTGTATACCCTCTCCAAGCTTTTTCTAAAAAGAAAATGTCCCAGACGAGACTCGAAACCGCGACCTCTCGAAACCCCAACAATCCTCTCAACCATTACACCACTTCAACTTTTCTGATATACACCCATCTCATAAAGATATAACCCGTAAACCAACTGTTTTGGCCCAACAGAAATTCCTAACCATTTAATTCATGTACGGCCCAATTTCCTTTGGCCCAACCGAACTTTTAGCCCAACAATAGACCCAAGTCCCCAACAGCAGATTGTTTAATAAAAACAATCTTGCTGTAACCTAGGATCGAACACCTGACCTCCTGTTTAAACACCCACCCTCTAATCCACTTCTCCATGTGTTTCTTTCTGAAATAAATGAAATCCATAATCTATTAAGCCAATATTTTTGTTCTTCTTCTTCTAAATCAAAACTCAAAACCCAGAAATATTTATCAACATCAAAATTATCATCTTAATTTATAATCATAATTGTCTTCATTATTTTCTATAATTACCATCGTACATCATCATCGAAGTTTTTCTTAATCATCGTCACAATCTTCACATCTCATCATCATTTTGATCAACATACATCTTCATTCACACGGTTATTATCACCATTATCCGTGGATGATAATCATCGTTAACTTATCATCTTCACTAGATCATACATAAAATCACAACATCAATACATTCATCAACATTATTCTTCTCCTTCGTACTTCCTCATCTTCACTTAGCGATTGGTAATAATGATAGCTGCAATAGCAGCGAACTGTTTTGCAGCAGCAACACACGACTGCAATAGCTGTTTTGGCGGCCTGTTTGATGAGTGGTGATATGTAACGACAATGTTGATGGTGGTATAATGAAGGTTAGCGATGGAGATGGTTAACAAAAAAAAAAAGAATAAAGTGGTGATTGTTAGGGTTGTCTTTTAGGTTTGGGTCGTTTAACAGAAAAATATATATACGAGTTTGATCATGGGTTTTAGATGATGATATTTTGGTATGTGTTTGATCAAAAAGAAAACAGGAAAAATCAAGTGGCAGTTGTTAGGGTGACGATGGTTGGTGATGGATTATGGTGGTGGTTGTTGGTTGCTCGACCCAAAACTGTAAACAGAAATAAAAGTAACGCAGTAGCAGGTTTGGATAATAAAAGTAACACAAGGGTTGGTGATTTAAACAAAAACAGCTACTGTATCAGTAACGATAGGTGTGTGCTTGTGTTGTTTATGACAAAAACGGAATAATAACTGCAGATGGTGATCGTGGAGTTTTGTAGGAAAAGAAAAAAAAATATGTAGAAGGTGATGGTTCTTGTGCATGAATAAAAGAGAGATAGATGGGTAACAGTGGTAGCGGTATTGTGGTTAAAGAGGGTGATTGCCGAAGGGTTATGGAGGTTATAGATGGTTGTTGTGGTATTTAAGCAGGAAACAAGTATCTCGGTTATTGGTTGATCAAGTGTGGGTGATAGTGCAAATAAGAGTAGAAAAGTGATAATGATCCAAGGTTAAGAAAAAAATGATAGGAAAATGGTTGTGGAAGTGATTTCTATCTCTGCACTAGTATATTTATATACATATAAATAATATGAATGATTGTGTTGTGTTTAAAGATAGTGGAGAACACAATACAATAAATAACTCTCGTGAATATGAATTGTCTATATACTACCGACGTTTTCAGGACTATTATTTCGTACTCCGTAGTTCTCAGTGGCGGACTAAAAGTAATTGGAAAAAATTCCAAAATTTTATATTAACTATATTTATTTATTTTGTTCATTATGGTATAAAATTCGTTCTTTAATTATTAAATAAAATATACATTAGTTATTCACTCCCGACCCCAAGTAAAGTATAAAAAATTTTATAATTTAATAATTTGTTCCTAAATATTAAAAAATAAGCCTATAATTTATAAAACTCATTTTCAAATAATATAAGTTTGATTTTAACTTACTTATTATCGATCGAATGACAATTGAGCGTTATTGTTGCTTACAAAATAAATTCAAACTATATATATATATATATATATATATATATATATATATATTATACATTATTTACATTTATATTTTAGATAGTAGTTATTATATATTATTTTATTTTACATTATTAATTCTAACAATTACGTCATATAATATTTTAATTTATTTTTCGAATTCATATATTTTAAATATATGTATCTATTTACAAATAGTGGTTCGTGAATCGTCGAGAGCAGTCGAAGGGTAAATGTATCTATGAAATAGTTCAAAATTTTCGAGACTCAACATTAGAGACTTTGCTTATCGTGTCAAAATCATATAAAGATTAAGTTTAAATTTGGTTGGAAATTTCCGCGTCGTCACACCCGTGACGTCCCGCTAACCCGATAACAGTCCTAACCATTCCTCTGCTTCATGTATTTCTGTCTAAATTCCTATTTGGCTATTTTAATTCTATTTATCCCGCCATTATGTTTCGTTTATCATTTTCATCTTCTCTATGACCATTCGTCATCACGGTTCCCTCATCACTCATCATTCATTAACTACTCATCATCATCTTCGATGTTTATCACTATCATACGTGAATCTTAATCATTCTTGTATCATCATCAACTCATGATATCATCATTATCATAACATCACAGTCTCCATCATCACCTATTATTATAACTGCCTATTCATCCTATATGATCAACTCGTCTTATCATCATCCCGTCACCATCAATTCAACATCAATTTCGCATAACTTAAAATCATAACATCATCATGAAAACATTATTCTTAATCATCAACTTTACAAGCGTCTATCCTAATCATAAATATCTTTATCATGATCATGTATCATCATGATCATCATTTAGTTTCATAACAGAAAAAAAGAAAAGAACGTTCCATGTGTATGTGTGTTGTACGCCAAGGCAGCCCATCAGACAACCTAGCTGGATCCTCAGCCCAATAAACGAAAAAGAATCACTACCCAGCAGCAAATGAAATTCCAGCCCAACAGAGGATACTTGTATCCTACGGCCCAACTAAATGTCATAACAATAATCGGCCCAAAAGAAGGTTCAATAACTAAAATCATACAGCCAGCTGGGAAAACAAGGAAAGAAGAAAAAAAGAAAGGCACGTCTGATTAAATAATAGAAGCATTAGCTGGTACCCATGTTATACTTGTTGGCCACAATTGCTATTGCATTTAGAATTCTTAATAGAACTAAAAAAAAAAGTCGTTATCATTGTGGTATTATTCAGCATTCTTCATCAACTTTCAACCATCATATAAACATATAATTATCTCCAACAAAGAAATTATAACTCCAATCATTATCATATCTCTTCGGTTGCAGGCTATATAATAAAACAGAAAAAAATAAAGATGTATATGCAGCAGTGGGAGTATATCAGATCGAGCAATTAATGGATTTATTGAAGGTTTGGTTTGTGAATTATATTAGAAACAGAAATGTTTAGGCTGCAGAAGCAGTCCGTGTAGCAACACTCATGTATTGGGTTGTTTGCGTTTGATAGAAACAAAATAGAAATAGGAGTTAGAAGGTAGCGAGTAGCTGTAAGCAATCACGATGATGGTGGTGATGCTTTCGATTCAAAACAGGAACATATAGCAGTGGATACAATAGTAGTAATAAGTTTATGATGGTGGTTGTTTGTTTCATGATATAAGACAGGAAGAAGCATAGTAGTTGTAACGACCCGAATTTTTCCGCTAATATATTAAAGATTAGTATTTACATAATTAAATGTTTCCAACATGTTAAGCAATCAAACTTGTCAAGATATATATATTTGGAATGGATTTTATACAAATGTTTGACCACCCAGTCTGTCTGACGATTCACGAACATCATAATTTGAAATAATTATATAATGATGTATATATGGATATATATATATATATATATATATACTTATGATTTGTTAAAATGATATTTAAGTATCTCATTATATATAATAACAATTGGTTATATACATAAAATGAGATTACTAACTTAAAGACTTCAAGACTATATACATATATATAACGATTAACGTTGTAATAACTTCTAAATTAAAATGTATGTATATGTATTGTATTAATATGTATTAATACACTTTTGAAAGAATTAATAATATATATCAATATATTTATACTCAATAAAGATAGCTATACTCATTTTCTCATTCAATTTTATCAAGAATCCTATTCGTATTCATACGGTATTTATACCCGTATAATACCCAGCTTCTATACGTATTTATTTACTATGGGTATATACATACCAAATCATTGATCTTAGCAGCCCTCAATCAGTTGTAAGACATGTATCAACATGATGTAGACTTGTGGGAACCATGGCTTGGAAACTAGTATGACTAAATGCATAAAATTTCAAACCATGGAGCCATGTTGTTGTCCCCATTTTGATGCCAACATGTAGGATAAATAACCATCCATTTCATTCCAATTAACTACATCATTTTCCTCTCTAAACACATACTCAAACACTCTCTCAAACCTCCATTCAATTCAGCAAGTATTGGTCCCATAATCCAAGTTATAATCATCATAACAAAGCTTGATCAAGAACACTTCAAGAATTCCAAGCCATCAAGGGTATCTTTTGAACTCAAGATATTCTCCTTATTTCTCCAGCAACTTTACTCATTTGATTTGAGGTAGTAACCTTATTCATAATCTTATTCGATTCGTATTCATATAGCTATCTTATTTTGAGTTATAACTAATAACAACAAGAACAGAGTTTAGATTATTTCTAAACTTGTTTGCAAATAAACTTAATCTTTCTAACTTGACTTTTAAAACACTTCAACACATGTATTATGAAAGTATGTCAAGCTAACATAAGGATATAAAACTTGTAAACACGAAGAACACCTTAAAATCGAATATACGCCATCTTAGTCGAACGGGGGCTGTTTTGGGTTTAATTTTAAAAACCTATCTTAAACTTTGAATTAAAAGATTTCCTTTGGTGAAAAATCTTATTTTATATGGATATGAAATATATCTAAAATACATGGTTAAACTCTAAGTGGAAGTATGTTTTTCAAAAGGGTCATCAAGATGTCGTTCTTACGACGGATATGACTATCTTCTCTTATTTGACACCTAAGTTGTATTTTCAACTATAAACCTATAATTTTTCTGTTAAAATTAATAATGTTGAGTTCGATACAAAACCATGGCAACTCGAATCACTCAAAACGGATTTGTAACGAAGAAATTATGGGTAAAACAAAATTGGCTATTTTTCTTAATTTTTAGCTACGGACATGATTTATAAAAATGGATGCTAACCTTATCCTAGCTAACTTACCTTGTATCCTACATGTATTTATACATGTCTTGTTCCCAAACTTATGGAAATACAATTTATAATAGTCGTGATTAAGTTCTACGACAATATATTATAGTCTTAATAAAGATCGTAAGGCACCATATATATATATATATATATATATGACTTGATCACCATGGATTCATATACAAAGTTTTGACATATCATTTTGACTTCTTCTATATATATTATTGGAATGAACTATTAGACACTATTGGCAGTAATCTCGAGTTAGCTGTGGGTCGAAGTGGATTCCAAAATATTATATACTTTGAGTTGTGATCGAGCCTGAGACATGTATACAATGGGTCGCGGATTGCTTCAGACAATATACATATTATGTGTCTTATTATATTATGACAATATATTATAGTGTTAGTGAATTGTAACACAATATACGCATTATATATATATATATATATATATATATATATATATATATATATATATATATATACTGTTGGACTATTTGACTATTAGACTATTGGACTACGAATGTTGGACTACTAACAATGAACAATTAAAATTATCACAAGTATCATAAGTATGGAATATTAATTATATATATATATATATATATATATATATATATATATATATATATATATATATATATATATATATATATATATATATATATATATTAACACAAGAATATTATTATTAGGTTCGTGAATTTGTCAAAAGGCCAAGTCTTATCACCATCTATTCGGAAATCATCACAAGTGAGTTATAGTCCCATTTTTACTGTCTAAATTATTTTGGGATGAGAATACATGCAAAATTTATAAATGTTTTACAAAATAAGCACAAGTTCATGGAACTACATTCTACGATTGATTTGTTATTCCGGATATCTGTACTTATTATTATTATGCTTGGTAACCTAAGAATTAGTGAAAAACACTAATTGACGCGAATCCTAAAGGTAGATCTAAGGGCACCAACCACCCCCATTTTCGAATAGTGGAAATGCTTTAGTACTTCGAAGGGTTCTTGTTATACATTTGAATAGTGGAATGTATGATGCCAGATATCTTAAGCGCTCTATGTTAAGATCGGTTACCAGGCGACTCATCGTATGAATGATTTTTGCAGTTGTAATGATCCTGCGCATTTAATTAAATGAAATCTTGTGGCTTATTAAATGTTATGATTATTATATAGAAATTAAACTTATGACTCACCAACATTTTTGTTGATGTTTTAAGCATATTTATTCTCAGATGAATATTAAAAATGCTTCTGCTGTCGTATGCCAACCCAAGGTCAAGATTTGGAGTCGGCATAATTGTTTATATTGTTTAAACTTGCATTCGGAGTATTTGTTGTAATATATTTGATCATATTGTAATGGGTTGTGTAAAAACTTATTTATTTGAGGAGATTATCTTTGATAGACAATCTAAATTATGTCATTAAGACCTTTATTCAATAATAAAGGTTATGGTGGTTTTTTTTAAAAACGAATGCAAGATTTGAAAAAAAAGTCTCATATAGAGGTCAAAACCTCGCAAAGAACCCAATTAATATGAAATGTTTATAATTAATATGAACGGGGCATTTCAGTTGGTATCTGAGCGTTGGTCTTAGAGAATCAGAAAATTTTTCATTAGTGTGTCTAACTGATTTTTGATGCATTAGTGAGTCTGGACTTCGACCGTAATTATTTTAAAAATGATTGCTTAATATAATTGTTGGAAACATAAGATTATTAACATATAAATATTATAAGATATATCATTCTCTTAACGTGCCTGCTATTATGTGATAGATGACTTCATCCGATCATATAAGCATCTCTAGTGATTCAGATTTCATTTACTTATCAAGTGATTCGGAGGCTGAGTCAAAGCATACGACTTAGGAACTAACGGAAAAGTTAACTTTTGGTGCTACCATTAAAGTGGAAAATTGTTGGGAAAATTGGGAAGATTCACAATTGCCAGTAGAGGTTCCAGAAGAGGATCCAGAAGAAGATCCCGGTTCCTGAAGAAGTTGTGGAAATTACCGAACCACAACGTGATTTGGGAAAATCTTTGGCTGTTATACCCGATCCCAAACCCGATGAACCTATTATGACCCAAAATATTTGTGATCATCCACCTGAACCACCTAAGAGACCAGTTTATAAAATGACCGCTCGTATAATGACTGTTGGTTTTGCTCCCAAACAATTAGCCGAAAGAACCTATTGGGAGGAATTGGAAAAAGAACTATCCAAACGAAAATCCAAATGTTTGGTCGAGAAAGAAACAACGTCAACATCTAAGAAATCTCGCCGTTCTTGAACCATCGGCAGCTATCCTGTATTCCATGCATTGTATAATATGTATTATATTGTGTGTTTAAGTTTGTAAGAAAATCCGCAATGTAATTTTCTTTATGATTGTATAATAATAAGAATAAGCATGGAAGGTTTATTATTATTATTACAACTTATTATTACGTAGTAACGTAATAACTTACCATAGTTTTTCATATTAGAATTTTAGTAGTTAATTTGTGTGTTAGCTGCTAAGTATGAACATTATTATAGTTATAAAACGCTAATATAAAGAAAAGGCTTTTATAATAATAAGTTCATATTAAGCTACAAAATACTTTTTGGCTACTTCTAAAATTCTATATGATTAACTCAGTCGGCTATTTTTGAAGGAAATGGCTCCTCCGGCTACTAGACAACAACAATTGAACACATAAGAACTTCAAGCTTTCGCTGCAAATATGGCTGCAGTGGTGAATGCAATGAACAACAATAACCAATCGGGTTCCAGCAGTGGAGGAAACAATGGCAACCGGGTAGGATGTTCCTACAAAGCTTTTATGGCCTACAAACCCAATGAGTTTGAAGGAACTGAAGGACCCATTGGACTAAAGCGGTGGACAGAGAAGGTTGAAGCCGTGTTCGCAATCAGCAACTGCACAAAAGTGGATAAAGTTAAGTATGCCACACATACTTTCAGGGGTACTGCTTTGACATGGTGGAATACCTACATGGATTACGTAGGACAGAATACCGCCTACGTACTTCCATGGTCCGCTTTCAAGCACATGATGACGGAAGAGTATCGTCCCAGAACCGAAATCAACAAGCTCAAGGCAGAGCTTAAAGCACTGACAACCCAAGGGTTAGATGTCATTACCTACGAGCGACGTTTCAATGAACTGCCTTTAATGTGTCCTGGAGCATTTGAGGACGAAGAAGCAAAAATTGAAGCATTCATAAAAGGGTTGCCTGAACGAATCCAAGAGCATGTAGGTGCTAACGACTCTGCAACAATGCAGAAAGCGAGCCGTATAGCCCACAAATTGATAGGCCAAATTACAGGAAGGATAAAGAAAGAAGCGGCCAAGGAGGCCATAATGAAACATGGAAAAAGAAAGTAGGAGGAAAGCAGTGATCAGGGTCACCAGTACAACAACAACAATCAAAACAACAACTACAACAACAATCGCAACCACCCCAACAACAACAATAATCGCAACAACAACCGCAACAATAACCGCAACAACCATCCCAATAATAATAACAACAACAACAACAATCCCAATCACAACAATAACAACAACAAACGACTCAACAACAATAACCCTAACAACAACAACAATGACGACGACAACAAAAGGCAAAGAACTATATGCCCCAGGTGTGATACGTTTCATCCGGAATGGTTTTGTAGAGAATTATGTACCAAGTGTAATAGGAATGGCCATATTGCGGCAAAGTGTGAAGTCTACGGACCAAATAGAAACAAAGGAATAAATAATGCCGGAACAAATAATAACGGCGTTGTTTGCTACGGATGTGGAAAACCGGGCCATACCATAAACCAGTGTAGGAATGGAAATAGGCAAGGCCGTGGGAGAGCCTTCAACATTAATGGGGAGAAAGCACAGGAAGACCCGGAGTTTGTTACGGGTACGTTTCTTATCAACAATACACCTGCTTATGTTTTATTTGATTCGGGTGCCGATAGAAGTTATATGAGTAGAGAATTTTGTGCCAAATTAAATTGCCCGTTAACGCTTTTGGATAAAAAGTGTATAGTTAAAGTAGCAAACGGTAAACTAATTAATGTTGATAAAATTTGCCGAAATCGAAAAATTAGTTTAGTTAGCTAAACGTTTGCAATTGGTTTAATACCGGTGGAATTGGGAAGCTTCGACGTAATTATTGGAATGGACTGGATGTCCAAGGTGAAAGCCGAAGTTGTTTGTCATGAGAAGGCGATTCGCATTCTGAGAGAAAACGAGTTACCCTTAATGGTGTACGGAGAAAAGGGTAATGCCAAATTAAATCTTATTAGTAGTTTGAAGGCGCGCAAACTAATAAGAAAAGGTTGCTATGCCGTACTAGCACACATCGAGAAGGTTAAAAAAGAAGAAAAGAAAATCGATGACGTTCCCGTTGCAAGAGAATTTCCTGAGGTGTTTCCGGACGAATTACCGGGACTACCTCCACACCGATCCGTTGAATTCCAAATAGATCTTGTACCAGGAGCCGCACCAATAGCTCGTGCTCCATATAGACTTATGCCCACCAAAATGAAAGAATTACAAAGTCAGCTACAAGAATTATTAGAACGTGGTTTTATCCGAACGAGTACGTCACCATGGGGAGCTCCAATTTTGTTCGTTAAAAAGAAAGATGGGTCTTTTCGCATGTGTATCGATTACCGTGAGCTGAACAAAGTAACCATCAAAAACCGATACCCTTTACCCCGAATCGATGATCTATTTGATCAACTCCAAGGTTCGAGCGTATACTCCAAAATCGACTTAAGGTCGGGTTATCATCAACTGAGGGTTAAAGAAGCCGATATACCGAAAACAGCCATCAGAACTCGTTATGGCCACTACGAATTCATGGTTATGCCATTCGGTTTAAACAATGCACCAGCAGTTTTCATGGACCTCATGCACCGAGTATGTAGTCCATATTTAGATAAGTTTGTTATTGTCGTTATTGATGACATTCTGATCTATTCGAAGAATAACCAAGAACACGAACAACACTTGAGACTTGTATTAGAGTTGTTAAGAAAAGTACAACTTTATGCAAAATTCTCTAAGTGTGCTTTTTGGTTAAATGAAGTACAATTTCTTGGCCACGTAGTCAGTAGTAATGGAATCAAAGTTGATCCCACCAAGATCGAAGCCATCAAAAATTGGGAAACCCCGAAAACTCCAACGCAAATACGTCGATTTTTGGGTTTAGCCGGTTATTATAGGAGATTTATTCAAGATTTCTCCCGAGTAGCCAAACCTTTAACTGCCTTGACACACAAGGGGAAAATGTATGAATGGACTTCCGAACAAGAGGGTGCCTTCCAATTGTTGAAAAAGAAGTTGACTACGGCACCTATTTTATCGTTACCTGACGGAATGGAAGATTTTATTATCTACTGCGACGCATCAAGAATGGGTTTTGGGTGTGTTCTTATGCAACGGAAGAAGGTGATTGCATATGCTTCTCAACAACTCAAAATTCATGAACAAAACTACACCACATACGATCTGGAATTGGGCGCCGTTGTTTTTGCATTAAAGATGTGGAGACATTATCTATATGGGGTCAAGTTTATTGTATACACTGACCACAAAAGTCTCCAACATATTTTAAATCAAAAGCAACTAAATATGAGGCAGCGTAGGTGGGTTGAGCTGTTAAATGATTATGATTGTGAAATCCGTTATCACCCGGGGAAAGCAAATGTGGTAGCCGATGCCTTGAGTCGAAAGGAAAGAGAACCTATTCGAGTAAAAGCTATGAACATGATTATTCATACTAATCTTACTACTCGAATAAAAGAGGCACAACAGGAGGTTTTGAAGGAAGGAATTTTTGGAAAGGAAATACCCAAAGGATTAGAAAAACAGCTTAATATTCGGGAAGACGGAACCAGGTATTTAGCTGAAAGAATTTGGGTACCAAAGAATGGGGATTTGAGGAAAGTGGTACTAGATGTAGCACATAAAACCAGATATTCAATACATCCCGGAGTGGAGAAAATGTACCAAGACCTCAAGAGAAACTTTTGGTGGCCAGGAATGAATGCCAATATAGCCACATATGTAGGAGTATGTTTGACTTGTTCTAAAGTCAAAGCTGAACATCAGAAACCATCAGGTCTACTCCAATAACCTGAAATCCCAGAATGGAAATGGGAAAACATTACCATGGATTTCATTGTTAAGTTACCGAGAACCGCAGGTGGTTATGATATGATTTGGGTAATAGTCAATCGTCTTACTAAGTCAACACATTTTCTGCCAATAAAAGAAGAGGATGGTATAGAGAAATTAGCACGATTATACCTGAAAGAAGTTATTTCTAGACATGGTATACCAATATCTATTATCTCTGATCGTGATAGCAGATTTACTTCCAGATTCTAGCAGGCATTACACGAAGCGTTGGGAACTCGTCTAGATTTAAGTACTGCCTATCATCCACAAACAGATGGGCAGAGTGAAAGGACGATTCAAACACTCGAAGACATGCTACGAGCATGTGTTATTGATTTTGGAAGCAGTTGGGATCGACATCTACCGTTAGCTGCGTTTTCCTACAACAACAACTATCATTCTAGTATTGAGGCGGCACCATTCGAGGCATTTTATGGGAGGAAGTGCAGGTCTCTGATTTGTTGGAGTGATGTGGGGGAAAAATAGATTACAGGTCCGGAAATTATCCATGAAACTACCGACAAGGTCATTCAGATTCAGCAACGACTGAAAACAGCCCGGAGTCGGCAAAAGAGCTACGCGGATGTTAGAAGGAAACCTTTAGAGTTTGAGGAGGGTGATATGGTTATGCTTAAGGTATCACCTTGGAAAGGTGTTATTCATTTTGGAAAGCGAGGGAAATTGAGCCCAAGATACATTGGGCCATTCAAGATCGAAAAACGCATCGGGCCGGTGGCCTATCGACTTGAACTACCTCCATAATTAGAAAAGATTCACAACAACTTTCATGTTTCGAACCTGAAGAAATGCCTAGCTACCGAAGATCTCATTATCCCTTTAGACGAAATTCATATTGATGAGAAACTAAATTTCGTCGAAGAACCCGTCGAAATTATGGATCGTGAGGTCAAACGACTCAAACAAAGTAAGATACCAATCATTAAGGTTCAGTGGAATGATCGTAGAGGACCGGAATTTACTTGGGAACGAGAAGACCAAATGAAGCTGAAGTACCCACATTTGTTTTCCAATATCGCACGTTAACTAGGTACTATTCTAAATTTCGGGACGAAATTTAATTTAACGAGTGTGTAATGTAACGACCCGGATTTTTCTGCTAATATATTGAAGATTAATATTTACATAATTAAATGTTTCCAACATGTTAAGCAATCAAACTTGTCATGATATATATATTTGGAATGGATTTCATGCAAATGTTTGACCACCCAGTCTGTCTGACGATTCACGAACATCATAATTTAAAATAATTATATAATGATGTATATATGGATATATATATATACTTATGATTTGTTAAAATGATATTTAAGTATCTCATTATATATAATAACAATTGGTTATATACATAAAATGAGATTACTAACTTAAAGACTTCAAGACTATATACATATATATAACGATTAACGTTGTAATAACTTCTAAATTAAAATGTATGTATATGTATTGTATTAATATGTATTAATACACTTTCGAAAGACTTAATAATATATATCAATATATTTATACTCAATAAAGATAGATATACTCATTTTCTCATTCAATTTTATCAAGAATCCTATTCGTATTCATACGGTATTTATACCCGTATAATACCCAGCTTCTATACGTATTTACTATGGGTATATACATACCAAATCATTGATCTTAGAAGCCCTCAATCAGTTGTGAGATATGTATCAACATGATGTAGACTTGTGGGAACCATGGCTTGGAAACTAGTATGACTAAATGCATAAAATTACAAACCATGGAGCCATGTTGTTGTCCCCATTTTGATGCCAACATGTAGGATAAATAACCATCCATTTCATTCCAATTAACTACATCATTTTACTCTCTAAACACATACTCAAACACTCTCTCAAACCTCCATTCAATTCAGCAAGTATTGGTCTCATAATCAAAGTTATAATCATCATAACAAAGCTTGATCAAGAACACTTCAAGAATTCCAAGCCATCAAGGGTATCTTTTGAACTCAAGATATTCTACTTATTTCTCCAGCAAATTTACTCATTTGATTTGAGGTAGTAACCTTATTCATAATCTTATTCGATTCGTATTCATATAGCTATCTTATTTTGAGTTATAACTAATAACAACAAGAACATAGTTTAGATTATTTCTAAACTTGTTTGCAAATAAACTTAATCTTTCTAACTTGACTTTTAAAACACTTCAACACATGTTTTATGATAGCATGTCAAGCTAACATAAGGATATAAAACTTGTAAACACGAAGAACACTTTAAAATCGAATATAAGCCATCTTAGTCGAACGGGGGCTGTTTTGGGTTTAATTTTAAAAACCTATCTTAAACTTTGAATTAAAAGATTTTCTTTGGTGAAAAATCTTATTTTATATGGATATGAAATATATCCAAAATCCATGGTTAAACTCTAAGTGGAAGTATGTTTTTCAAAAGGGTCATCAAGATGTCGTTCTGACGACGGATATGACTATCTTCTCTTATTTGACACCTAAGCTGTATTTTCAACTATAAACCTATACTTTTTCTATTAAAATTAATAATGTTGAGTTCGATACGAAACCATGGCAACTCGAATCACTCAAAACGGATTTGTAACGAAGAAATTATGGGTAAAACAAAATTGGATATTTTTCTTAATTTTTAGCTACGGACATGATTTATAAAAATGGATGCTAACCTTATCCTAGCTAACTTACCTTGTATCCTACATGTATTTATACATGTCATATTCCCGTACTTATGGAAATACAATTTATAATAGTCGTGATTAAGTTCTACGACAATATATTATAGTCTTAATAAAGATCGTAAGGCACCATATATATATATATATATATATATATATATATATATATATATATATATATATATATATATATATATATATATATATATATGACTTGATCACTGTGGATTCGTATACAAAGTTTTGACATATCATTTTTACTTCTTCTATATATATTATTGGAACGAACTATTAGATACCATTGGCAGTAATCTCCAGTTAGCTGTGGGTCGAAGTGGATTCCAAAATATTATATACTTTGAGTTGTGATCGAGCCTGAGACATGTATACATTGGGTCGCGGATTGCTTCAGACAATATACATATTATGTGTCTTATTATATTAAGACAATATATTATAGTGTTAGTGAATTCTAACACAATATACACATTTATATATATATATATATATATATATATATATATATATATATATATATATATATATATATATATATATATATATATATATATATATATATATATATATATATATATATATATATATATATATATTTATACTGTTGGACTATTGGACTACGAATGTTGGACTACTAACAATGGACAATTAAAATTATCACAAGTATCATAAGTATGGAATATTAATTATATATATATATATCTTGACACAAGAATATTATTATTAGGTTCGTGAATTTGTCAAAAGGCCAAGTCTTATCACCATCTATTCGGAAATCATCACAAGTGAGTTATAGTCCCATTTTTACTATCTAAATTATTTTGGGATGAGAATACATGCAAAATTTATAAATGTTTTACAAAATAAGCACAAGTTCATGGAACTACATTCTACGATTGATTTGTTATACCGGATATCTGTACTTATTATTATTATGCTTGGTAACCTAAGAATTAGTGAAAAACACTAATTGACGCGAATCCTAAAGGTAGATCTACGGGCACCAACTACCCCCATTTTTGAATAGTGGAAATGCTTTAGTACTTCGATGTTTCTTGTCATACATTTGAATAGTGGAATGTATGATGCCAGATATCTTAAGCGCTCTATGTTAAGGTCGGTTACCAGGCGACTCATCGTATGAATGATTTTTGCAGTTGTAATGATCCTGCGCATTTAATTAAATGAAATCTTGTGGCTTATTTAATGTTATGATTATTATATAGAAATTAAACCTATGACTCACCAATATTTTTGTTGACGTTTTAAGCATGTTTATTCTCAGGTGAATATTAAAAACACTTCCGCTGTCATATGCCAACCCAAGGTCAAGATTTAGAGTCGGCATAATTGTTTATATTGTTTAAACTTGCATTCGGAGTATTTGTTGTAATATATTTGATCATATTGTAATGGGTTGTGTAAAAACTTATTTATTTGAGGAGATTTTTGATGTTTCGCGAGGTGTATATAAAATACTATTAAATTTTTAGCAGAAAAATACTATTAAATACGATACAATTTTACACAAGATATTTATTTATTTATAGAATGGATATACTTAAACCTTGCTACAACACTTATAGGCAGTGTACCTAATCGTACAATAGTGTAGTTTTTAGTAAGTCCGGTTCGTTCCACAGGGAAAATCTTTAAACAAAGCTTAACGCTATATTAGTTTACTTTTATAAAAATGTAAATATATATATAAGTAATATTATTATTATAAAGGGGGGTTTTTACCGTTTAATGACCGGTTTGTCGATTTTAAAACTTTAGTCGCAGTTAAAACCAAATGTAAAATAATAAATAAATACAAGACTTAATTTAAAGCGTAAAGTAAATAACGATAATGAAATTGCGAATAATAAAAGTGCAATAAAATAAACTTGCGATTAAAAAAAGTACGATAATTAAAAGTGCAATTAAATACAATAACAATAAAAATGCGATAATTAGAAGTGCAATTAAATATAAAATAAAGGAAATTAAATATTAAATAAAAGAATTATGCTTATTTAAACTTCCGTAATCATGATGTTTGACGTGTTGATTTTAGTTTTATGCCCATGGGTTAATTGTCCTTTGTCCTGGATTATTTAATATGTCCGTCTGGTTTTTGTCCATAACAGTCCATCAGTCATAAATATAAAGTGCGAGTGTCCTCGTCAAATTATCCTTATACCCGAAGTTAAATATTCCAACTAATTGGGGACTTAAACTATAACAAGATTTTAATACTTTGTTTAATAATTACACCAGGATGTCGACTGAGTGTAACCCAAGGTTTTAATATTTTGTTATTAATTATGCCAAGTGTCCTTTTACATAATTTCACCCCTGTTTTAATTATTCTAGTGGCTATTAATCCATTCCCATGTCCGGTTAAATGAACGATTATTCGTACATATAAATACCCTGCCCATCGTGTCCGATCGAGTGTATATGGTAATTTATAGGGACGCCCAATTGTAAATCTTTATATTAACATTAACAAACTATCATTTAGTTAAACAAATATAAAGCCCATTAATAGCCCATAGTCTAATTTCCACAAGTGTCGTTCTTTTGTCCAAACCCCAATTATGGTACAAAGCCCAATTACCCAATTTTAGTAATTAGCCCAACATCATGATTACTTCGTTTTAAATAAGCATAATAATAACTTAGCTACGAGACATTAAATTAAAAAGGTTGAACATAACTTACAATGATTAAAAATAGCGTAGCGTTACACGGACAGAATTTCGACTTACACCCTTACAATATTCGCTAACATACCCTTATTATTAGAATTAAAATTAAAATTAAAATTAAAATTATAATATATATATATATATATATATATATATATATATATATATATATATATATATATATATATATATATATATATATATATATATATATATATATATATATATATATATATATTACGTTTGTAAGATAGAGAGATAGGATATATGTTATGAAAAATGATCAGAATTCGGTTGGCTTTATAGGGAATTGAGTTCAGGGATACTCCACGACTCGCGCCCCTTTTTGCCTTCAAACTCCGCGAGTCGCGAAGTTTGTAAATACAGCTCACTCATTTTGGAGTCTTTCTTGCCGACGGATTTTTATTATTTATATAATATATAAATAATTATAAGAATTATTTAAATATTATATTATATTTATGTGCATAGTTGACTTGTAATTTTTAGTCCGTTGCGTCGAGCGTTGAGAGTTGACTCTGGTCCCAGTTCCGGATTTTCGAACGTCCTTGCGTACAATTTAATATCTTGTACTTTGCGTTTTGAATCTTGTACTCTTGTAATTTCGAGATGTTTCTTATCAATAATTGGAACCTCTTTGATTGTATTTTGTACTTTTGAGCTTTTTGGTCATTTGCGTCTTCAATTCGTCGAATCTGTCTTTTGTCTTCACCTTTTATTATTTAAACGAATATCACTTTTAAATAGAACAATTGCAACTAAAAGCTTGTCTTTCTTGAGGAATAATGCTATGAAATATATGTTCGTTTTTAGCATTATCAAATATTCCCACACTTAAGCGTTGCTTGTCCTCAAGCAATATCGTCTTGAAATACTAGAATCACTTCTTTATTCTTCACACTTTGTACATCAGTGATTTCTATACGGCGGTATAAACAATGGTAGTAACGATATGGTTTACAGTCCCACATGACTATAAAAATTTAGATCCATTAAGGAAATTGGATCTTTATGAAAACATTTGATCTTTTGAAAATTAAATCTAGTTTTTACCCTAGATAAGTTTTCCGGAATAACCCTTCACCGGTGTTTGCAAAATATTTTTGTGGGTTTGGTGGGTTTCAGATTTGAAAATTTTAGCTCAAAACTTGCGGTTTTGTGTCACCCACTTGCTAACCTTGTATTAGGAAAGCAACACGTCCAGTTTACTTGTCCCGTATATTACCTTTCGGTAAACTACCATCCGGTTGTAAAGGAAAGCGTTGAACAAGCAACTGTTAAGGCAATGTCCCCTGACATGCTTTTAATTATGGTCTATAACGTGTCGGACGCAATTACTATCCTTGGTAGGAGCAATAGTAAAGCTCACCCTTATGATTTTTCGGTCTGGCACAAGGTCCTGTCTTTGACCACTATGCAACCACCGTTCTTACGGTTGACACCCGATTTAGTTCAGGTGACCTAATGAATTCCAGGTGAATTTCTAGGATTTTACGTTCAATGGTAATGAACGCATTGAAAATAGGGTTTTCAGAAAACAAATCGGTTTGTAATTTTGATCAAAATATTTTCTCGTTCAAGCTCGAGTTTAGATATCATTGAATTCCATGAGTTTGTAATTCTCAATCTTTAAGGTCAATCTCAAGGATTGAGTAATATCAGGCTTAAAAGCTGATTTTTGATCTTTTAAGGAGATTATCCTTTCTGGGGATCTGATTCATTAGTCTTATCCAGCTAATTTGCATTTTGCCCCCCATTTTACGAGACAAATCCTTCTCATGGTTAGGATAAATCTGACCACTTGGCGACCCTGTTTAATGCTGAGGTCCGTGGATTTCCTGCTGATTTTAGTGATGACTTTTCTAGATTTTTCGTCAACCTACAGCTGGTCTGGACGACAACTTCTTGACCTAAATCAAGAAGCGCGTGTCTTTTTCGGAAGAATTTACTTCCTTTTAATGATGGAATTGATTCATCGTGTAGATCGATCTTTCTTACAGTAAATCAGGTAAAACTTTTTAGTTTAGTCCAAAGCAAAAGTATTTTCAGTTATTTGTACAAAAATATGTGATATATGTTTTGAATAACTTGGAGAATTTTCCCACACTTGGCTTTTATTTTCCTTTTTATTGTCCTCTATTCCATTTTAAATGAATTTTAACATTTTGGTTTGTTTCTCAATTTATGTCCTTTCTGAGGTAACAATAATTTCGGTGTTAAAACCTAGTTTTATCGTTCATAAATATGTATAAACATGATTTTGAGTTCATTTAATTGAAAATTTTGAAAAATTTTACTAGAATTGGGTAGTCAGTATATAAGACTAGGGCTGTTCTTTATTATCAGAGAGCACTAGATTCTAATACAACTACTGCTTTACTAGTATTTTTAATGGTAACCCAGTATTTAAGATAAAAATTTTAAAATCCGAAAGAATTTAACCCCTTCCCACACTTAAGATCTTGCAATGCCCTCATTTGCAAGAAATCAGTAACAATTTAAATTATTGAGGGTGATTTGTGTGAAAATGATTAAATTTTTACCAAAGTTTCCAAATATATTGGCGTTTGTTTGCTGAATGATAAATGGTGCACATCATTTGTTCATTCCATCTTGTTGTTATTTCACATATATTTTGCATCTTGTCGTCAAAATTAGTTGCTTTTGCTGAACTTAATGCCAGTCTTTGAAAATGCGTTGTTTTACCCTGTTGTGTACATAAGATAAACTGCAAACATATATACATATTTTTGAAGTTTGGTATATTACCCCACATTCAAAAATTATTAAAATCTAAGAATAAAAGTTAGAAAATTATAAAAACTATTACAATATTAACATAAGTATTAAACGTATCAACATTACAAATTACAAAATAAATAAAACTAAGTAGACTAGGGATGATACTGATACCAATAGGGGTTCCATGCATAACCATAGGTGCTATAGAATGCTTCAGCAGGGTTATACGTAGGATACGGTGGTTGCATCTCTATAGACCAGGGAGGGAATATGGGTTTTGGAGTAGGAATATAGTTTCTACCTATATGTTGGCAATGAGCTATGATTTGGTTTTGATGAACTTGCCAATCTTCAAATGCTCTCTGTCTAGCATTTTCGTACTCCTGTGAAGCTATAAACCTTTGCATTTCTTGCGTTTCATTTCCCCCTCCTACATTACCTTGCTGTTAGTTTCTCTCAACCTGTGGATGTCTACCATGGTATTGTACTGCGGCGTTATTTCGCCTCTTCAAAACTTTCGCACCATGGTATACATTTAAACCTATAGTATCGCGGGGTTCTGGTTCTTCGACTAATAATCCCCCCCGACTTATATCCACACCGAGATATTCAGCAATCAAAGTAATAAAAATACCACCTCCTATTATGCTATGCGGTCTCATCCTCCTAACCATAGCTGATAAATAATAACCCACACAATAAGGTATACTTACAGCGCTTTGTGGGTCTCGAATACAAATATGGTAAAACAAATCCTGTTCATTTACCTTTTCCTTGTTCTTACCTCTTTGTGTAATCGAATTAGCTAAAAACCTATTAATCACTCTTAATTCAGCTCTATCTATATCCAAATAAGAGTAATTTCCCCATTTGAATCGGTGATGACTTGTCATTTGACTCCATACACCATGTGTATCAAAATTTTCATCTATCTTTCTACCATTTAGTATAAACCCTCTACAATCGGCAGATTCTAACTCCTCAGGCGTATATATACGTAAAGCCTGAGCCATGTCTAGTAAAGACATGTGGCGCATCGAACCTCCTAACAAAAATCTAATAAAAGATCGATCGGTTAAACTAGCTACCCGATCATTTAATTCTATACTACACAACAATTCTTCACACCATACTTTATATACAGGTCTACGCATGGTGAATAAACGTACCCAGTCGTTAAAAGTAGAATTACCATACCTCTGTGCAAGTAATTCCCTAATTGGCCCGGCCAATTCTACAGCTTCTAATGGTCCCCATTCTATGACCCTCGGTACCTCAACAACTTTAGAATGAAGAGTATGCAAACCCCTTTGGTATTTTGGATAATCTATCCAAAGTCTGTCAAATCTCAGGTTCGGGTGCAAATCTTCCAAGTGCATATCAGAAAATGTCATGACTGGATGAGGTATATCTTGTTTGTAGAAGTTATCCACCTCTTGTTGTTCCGCATTCTCAGCAGGAGCATTGTGAGCTTGGGATGAAGATTCACCCCTTTCAGTCTGCAAAACAAATTAAACACAATTTTTGTGCATCCAAATATGCATTAGTGTCAGCAAAATCATCAATCAAAATAATTACAATGACATGATCAATTTATATCAAACATAAGCTCATTTTCATATTTTTATCAAATCTACACTTTTTCAAATAAGCATATACGAAAATGTTCGCCAAATTATAAGCATTCAACTCAAATAACATGTCAAAATAATCATTACTAGCAATTAAACAAGTTTCAAATGGCATTATCTTTCAAAAATTAAGTTCATGAATTTTAGACTTGAAAAAGTCCACTTTAATTCTCAAAATCATGTTTAGGCTCAAAGTTTGGATCATTTAACTACCTAAACATGTTACACTACTTAATTTAGCAACAATTCATGACAAAAATCGGCCATAACCTGTTTATATCAAAAAGTCCCAAATATGCTCAAGAACACAAACCCTAGATTACTCAAAATTTGAAGTTTAAGGCTTCTAATCATGTTAAATAGCATCAATCTAGGTTATACAAGCATAATACATAAGCAGTTTAAGCATAATTACACTAAAAAGCATCAAAATCAAATTGGGAAAAAAAATTGCTCAAGAACACTAATTTTCGGATTAAATGGTGTTTAGGTGTAGAAATTTACCGTTTTTCTTGAGTAATTCCTTGATAGCATCCTTCTCAACATGATTTTAGTAAAAGATTTGATGATTAACGGTTAAAAATTGTGATTTTGGGGGTGTTTTTGCGGGTTTTTTCGGAGTATTTTCGCTGTATGTTTGAGTTGTGGTGTGGACTGATCAGTTCTTTGCGTTTTATTATTTTTTTTTTCTGTATTTCGGTCCCTCCGCGAGTCGCGGGGTTTAAAGCTTCAAACTCCGCGAGTCGCGGAGTTTTTTTTTTTTTTTTTTTTTTTATAACATCTTATATTAATTAAAACAATTAAGTAATTAATTTTAAAATTTTGTTTCCCTTGTTATTTAGAACGAGGTCGTTTCGGATCGATGTCCTAGTCCGTCCTTCGACAAAATTTTAAAATTTGTCTTTTTGTAGCGATTGTTTTAAAAGCTAAGATTTTTGGTTTTTTAATGTTTTTGGCATACTTTAATTCAATAAGATTAAAAATAATGATAATAAAAGTTCTCGTCCCTCCCTTGGGTAAAGCAATTTCGGTTCAAAGGCCTAGTCTTCAACTTACGACGAATTTTAAAAATCATATTTTTAACTTAATGAGATAAAGTAAATTTTTGTTTTTAAATTCACACAATTTAAATATAAAATTCAAAATTAATATTAAAAATTCACACCAAACTTTAAAATTTGAAATGCATAAAATTAAAAATTCATATTTTTAAAAATTAAAAATTCACACCAAACTTTATTTAAAAAAAATTCATATTATAAATTCACACCAAACTTATATAAATTTTTTAAATATTTACAATTTTAAATATATTGTTTTTACAAAGTTTACAATATTAATTTAAGATTTATATATTAATTTTAAAAACATGGTAAAAATAAAAATAAAAATCTTTTTGGCTTTTTATCCCACTTTAATCAATCAAATATTATAAAAAATATGCGCCCCTCTTTTCGGTAAAGTAATTTCGGTTCCAAGACCTAATTTAACTCATGACGAATTTTTGAAATATTTTGGGTTGATTGATTAAAGATATTTATACCTTAAGAATAAACGTTAAATTTCGCAGTGATGTAATAAATTTTTGAATGATATCAATAATTTCGGTCGCCAAACCTAATTTTATTCAATACCAATTTAATATTTTATAGCGAAAAAATTAGCGTTTATTATCAAAAGGTTAAAAATAAAAATAAAAAAAAGACTGTACAAACATACCTGTGAAATAGATTTCTTAGTTATATGATCTATCCCATTCATAAGATAGTCGGTTTAATTGGTTTTCCATGGCTACATAGGCGTAACCTCGAGCATTCAGTGTCTTTTCTTCTAAACATATGAACGGTCCGTCTCTGCATAAAGTAACAAATTCGGTATTTGAATAGGTTTGATTATTTGAACATTTACCTCCATGTGACCATTTTCCGCATTTGTGACATCTTTCTAGGTGTCGTGCTCTTCTTTTCGCTGCGGATTTTGATTTTCCTTTACCAAATTGTAACTTATTATCTTCGCATCTGGATTCTTTTCTAACTTCTAATCTTTCTCTGATTACTGATACTATTTCACTCGGTAGTGTGTCATTATTACGTTTAGTGATCAAAGCGTGTGGCATTAGACCATGGTTTAGTTCACAGGCAGTCTTCATTTTGTAAAAACCTAAAAAAATAAAAATTCAGAATGGGGGGAGAAGACTAGTTCTTTAGGGTCTGCTAGGGAAAGACCATTCGGGTTCCATTTTCGAGAACTACACGAAAACAGACAATCTAACTCTAATAGAAATACATATTATCCTTTAAAGACTTGATTCTCCCCACACTTAGTTAGCTGTGGTGTCGAAATTGTGATTAACTTCGTTGTCGACTTCCATCGGACTATCTATGTAGTGTTTAACTCTGTGACCATTAACTTTAAATTCAATCCCATTTGAATTTATTAATTCTATCGTTCCGTATGGGAAAACTCTTTTGACTATGAATGGTCCAGACCATCTTGATTTCAATTTTTCAGGAAATAGCTTGAATCGTGAATTGAAAAGAAGAACTCTGTCTTCTTCTTTAAATTCTTTTGAACTTCTGATTCTTTTATCATGCCATTTCTTCGTTCTTTCTTTATAGATTAACGAATTTTCGTATGCTTCATGTCTTAATTCTTCTAATTCGTTTAGTTGACTTAATCGTAGACGTCCGGCTTCATGTAAATCAAGATTACATGTCTTCAAAGCCCAAAATGCTTTGTGTTCAATTTCTACTGGAAGATGACATGCTTTTCCATAAACAAGTCTAAAAGGTGTGGTTCCAATTGGAGTTTTGTAGGCTGTTCTAAAAGCCCAGAGTGCATCCTCCAATTTAATGGACCATTCCTTCGGATTTGATCCTACGGTTTTCTCTAGAATACGTTTTAAAGCTCGGTTGGTATTTTCAACTTGTCCACTTGTTTGTGGATGATATGCGGTGGAGATTTTATGAGTTACCCCATATCTTTTAAGAACTTTCTCAAGTTGATTATTACAAAAATGAGTACCCCGATCACTTATTAAAGCTTTCGGTGTTCCAAACCTTGCAAAAAGACGTTTTAAAAAGTTGACTACAACTCGTGCATCGTTAGTTGGGAGAGCTTGTGCTTCTGCCCATTTAGATACATAATCAATGGCTACGAGTATATATAGATTATTATGAGATTTTGGAAATGGACCCATAAAGTCAATACCCCAAATGTCAAATACTTCACATACTTGGATGACATTTTGTGGCATTTCATCACGTTGACTTATTTTTCCGGCCCTTTGACAAGCATCACAGGATTTGCAAAGAAGGTGTGCGTCTTTGTAAATTGTAGGCCAATAGAATCCAGCATCATAAACTTTTCTTGCTGTTATTTGAGGCTCATAATGCCCTCCTGTTGGTCCTGTGTGACAATGGTTTAAAATTTTACTAGCTTCATCTCCAAATACACATCGGCGTATTATTCCATCGGGACAACTTTTAAACAAATGTGGATCTTCTCAAAAATAGTGTTTTATATCACTGAAGAATTTCTTTCGTCTTTGGTACGATAATCCTTTTTCAAGGAATCCACAAACTAAGTAGTTTGCATAGTCTACAAACCATGGAATTTCTTTATAATCTATCTTCAATAGATATTCATCAGGAAAGTTGTCTTGTATGGCCGATTCATTTAGAACTTCTAATTCGGGATTTTCAAGACGAGAAAGATGATCTGCGGCGAGATTTTCTGCTCCTCTTTTATCTCGGATTTCAATATCAAACTCTTGTAAGAGTAAGATCCAACGGATTAATCTTGGTTTAGCATCTTGTTTCGAAAATAGGTATCTAAGAGCAGAATGGTCGGTATAGACCACCGTTTTTGCTAGAACGAGATATGATCGAAATTTGTCAAAAGCAAAGACAATAGCAAGGAGTTATTTTTCAGTAGTTGTATAGTTTGTTTGTGCTCCTTGTAACGTCTTACTAGCATAATATATAGGTTGAAATCGTTTTTCAATCCTTTGTCCTAAAACGGCTCCCATTGCAAAATCACTTGCATCGCACATTAGTTCAAATGGTAGATTCCAATTTGGTGTTATCATGATCGGCGCATTAGTAAGTTTCTCTTTAAGAATATTAAAGATTTGATACACTCATCTGAAAAGATGAATGGAGCATCCTTTTCTAGGAGTTTATTCATAGGAGTGGCAATTTTAGAAAAATCTTTTATGAAACGTCAGTAAAAACCGGCATGCCCTAGAAAACTCCTAACTCCTCTAACATTGGTGGGATGTGGAAGTTTAGCAATTACATCTACTTTAGCTCTATCCACTTCAATTCCTTCTTTTGAAAAATTTTATGACCAAGAACGATGCCTTCTTTAACCATGAAATGGCATTTCTCCCAATTAAGTACTAGATTTGATTGTTCGCATCTAATAAGCATTCGTTCCAGATTAACTAGACATTATTCAAATGTATCACCGAAGACTGAAAAGTCATCCATGAAAACTTCCATGCATTCTTCTATCATGTCGTGAAAAATTGCCATCATGCACCTTTGAAAGGTTGCAGGGGCGTTGCAAAGTCCAAATGGCATGCGTTTGTAAGCAAAAGTACCATAAGGGCACGTGAATATGGTTTTCTCTTGATCTTCGGATGTTATTGGAATTTGAAAATATCTGGAAAATCCATCTAGAAAACAATAGTAACTATTTCCGGCTAATCTTTCTAACATTTGATCTATGAAAGGTAATGGAAAGTGATCTTTTCTGGTGGCGTCATTTAGTTTTCTATAATCAATACATACACGCCATCCTGTTACAGTCCTAGTAGGAATAAGCTCATTTTTCTCATTTGTAATGACAGTCATGCCACCCTTCTTAGGTACGCATTGAACTGGGCTTACCCATGGACTATCAGAGATTGGATATATCAAACCTGCATCTAGCAGTTTAATAATCTCTTTCTTAACTACATCTTGCATATTAGGATTTAGTCTTCGTTGGCGTTGTACATACGTTTTATGACCTTCTTCCATAAGGATTTTATGTGTGCAATACGAAGGACTTATTCCTTTAATATCATGAATCTTCCATGCAATGGCTGGTTTATGAGCTTTCAACACAGAAATGAGTTGTGATTTCTCATTTTCAGTAAGAGAAGACGATATTATTACAGGTAATTCAGATTCACCATGTAAATAAGCGTATTCCAAATGGTTTGGAAGTGGCTTTAACTCTAATTTCGGTGGTTCTTCTATCGATGATTTATATCGATATCTGTCTTCTTCTTTTAGCATTTGAATTTCTTCTGTTGTTGGTTCATATCCATTAGCTATAAGTGTAGCTAACATTTCAGCTTCATCAATTGGTTCATTACCGTCTCCTAAAGAACATTCTCCTGTTCCTTGTAATTCTGGAAATTCTTCTAACAATTCTGCATGTGCATCTATAGTTTGAATATAATAACATGTATCATCTGCAGATTATGGTTGTTGCATTGCTCTATCAACTGAAAAGGTAACACTCTCGTCCTCTATACTTAAGGTCAATTTCTTACCGAACACGTCTATCATTGCTTTAGCTGTGTTTAAGAATGGTCTTTCTAATATGAGAGGAACTTGAGAATCTTCTTCCATGTCCAGAACAACAAAATCTACTGGAAATACTAAAGTACCAACTTTAACTAGCATGTTCTCCATTATCCCTCTAGGATATTTTATTGATCTATCGGCTAGTTGTATGCTTATTCTGGTTGGTTTCAATTCTCCAAGGTCTAGTTTAGCGTATAGTGAATACGGCATTAGATTTATACTAGCACCTAAGTCTGCCAATGCTTCTATTGAACTAAGACTACCCAGAAAACATGGAATTGTGAAACTTCCTGGATCAGATAATTTTTCTGGTATCTTATTCAACAGCACTGCTGAACAATTAGCATTCATGGTAACAGCCGAGAGTTCTTCCATTTTCTTACTATTTGAGATTAGATCTTTCAAGAATTTAGCATATCTAGGCATTCCTGGAATTACATCAATGAAAGGAAGATTTACATTTATCTGTTTAAACATATCCAAGAATTTGGATTGCTCGGCTTCAAGTTTCTCTTTCTTCATTTTACTCGGGTAAGGAAGTGGTGGTTGGTATGGTTTAACATAAGGTTTAGCCTTAACTGTGTTATCTTCATTAACCTTTTCAACTACCGGTTCTTTTTCCTTATCTTGATCAGGTTGTGGTTCTTGTGGAGTAGGAATATCTTCATCAGAAGTTATAGGTATTTCAGGTGGTTTAAGTGTTGTACCACTTCTTGTGGTAATGGCTTTAGCTATTTCATTCCGGGAGTTAGCATTTGTATCACTAGGTAGACTTCCCGGTTTTCTTTCACCTATTAACCTTGCTAGGTTACTTACTTCTTGTTCCAGATTTTGAATAGAAGCTTGTTGATTTCTAAATGCTTGAGCATTTTGTTCATTAGTTTGTTTTTGAGATGTGAAAAACTGCGTTTGAGTTTCAACTATCTTCGTCATCATATCTTCTAAATTCGGCTTTTTATCATCGATTTGTTGTGGTGGTTTGTTTTGAAAATTAGGTCTTTGCTGATTGTAAGTATTATTGGATACTTGTTGATTGCTAGGACCTTGTTGGTTGTTGTATGGAATATTTCGGTTATAATTCTGGTTTTGATTGTAAATCGGTCTTGGCGGTTGATAATTATTCTGATAATTATTTCCAGGCCTTTGGTTTATGTATGAAATATTCTCTCTTTGTTCTATTGTTAATTCAATACTGAGACAATCTTTTGTCAAATGTGGTCCTCCACACTGCTCACAGCTAATTCATATTGAGTGAATATCTTTAGTCATCTTTTCCATTCGTCTCTCAATAGCATCTATCTTTGCGGAAATGGAATCTAAGTCATGGCTAGAATCGGCTCTAGCTGCTTTAGATGATCTAACGATATCTTTTTCTTGGTGCCACTCATGTGAGTGGGAAGCAGTGTTATCAATAATTTTGTAAGCATCAGTTTCGGTTTTCTTCATAATAGAACCACCAGCTGCTATATCTATGTCTTTCCTTGTAGTGATGTCGCATCCTTGGTAGAATATTTGTACTATTTGACAGGTGTATAAACCATGTTGCGGACATCCTCTTAACAACTTTCCAAATCTTGTCCATGCCTCATATAGAGTTTCATTTGGCTTCTGTGTAAACGTAACAATTTCTGCTTGAAGTCTTACGGCTTTAGATGCCGGAAAGAATTGTTTAAGAAATTTTTCAACTAAAACGTCCCATGTATCAATCGCCCCTTCAGGTAACGATTCCAACCAATCTTTGGCTTCTCCCTTTAAAGTCCAGGGAAATAACATGAGATATATCTGTTTATCCTCCACTTCTCGGATTTTAAATAGTGTGCAGATCCTATTAAAGGTACGTAGATGTTCATTTGGATCTTCCTTCGGCGCACCACTAAATTGGCATTTATTAGTCACCATGTGTAGAATTTGTCCTTTGATTTCATAATCTGGCGCATTAATGTCTGGATGAGTAATTGCGTGACCTTGGCCAGTGCGTTTAGCTCTCATTCGGTCTTCCATACTTAAAGGTTCCAGATTCTCCATAATTGAATTTGTTGAATCGGAATCACTAGAGGATTCTGATTTAATGGTTCGTTCCTCAACAATCTCTGTTTGAATGATTGGTGGTTCCGGAGGAAAATTAAATGGTTCAGGATCTATGAATCGTTCCTGAATATTCTCTGGATTCTCAATTGTGAGGTCGGGTTCAAAAAATGGATTATCGGAAATTTGAACTGGAGTACTTGGTCGACTGGATGACGATTCTAAAGAAAAATCAACGGCGGTAATATTTGCTAAATGTCTTGATCTAGTTACAGGTGGTGAACGTACAAAAGGTGGTGAACGTCTTGCTCGGTGCATTCACTGAATATCCTATTAGTTTTTAAAAAGGAAAGAAAAATTATAATAAGTTATCCAATCAATAGACTTTTCTGATTTTGCCCACGTTTCGAATAGCCAAAAGATGCAGCAGAGGGGCAGGATTCGTTTGGTCTCAATATAATTGAGGACTGTTTGGCTCCAATAACCCGGTCCACATACAAATCCAACTATTACTACGAACCAGAAAATTTGGATGTCTATCAATTTAACCACTTAAAATAAATTTTTGTAATTTTAAGAAATTTAGATAAGAAGTAGAATAAAAATCTATGTCCTAAAACTAGAATAGCGAGAAATAAGAAAGAAAAAGAGCGCGTCGAAAAAGGTCGAAAAAGAAAAATGGTTGAAAAATAAAAGGTGACGGAAAAATAAAAGAAACTTATAAAACTTAAAAAAAAAAAACTTGACTAACCTACCCTTATTACTACAACTAACTTAAAATTATAATCGCAAATTGAGATTACTAATTGAAATGATAATTGATACATAGGTAAAAGGTGTCTAAAAATATTAAAGCTTACAGGAAAAACTAAATCCCAAATGAAAATAACTTAAAAAGAAACTAAAACTTAAAAAGGCGTCGCAAAATTCTAAAGTACCTAAATCTTAGTCTAAAGAAAAACACTTAAGGGATTTTACGGCAAAGCCTAAAAATCTAGAAGTAAAAATAACTATGGGAAAAACTAAGTTTAAAACTAAATATGAGCGAAAAATACAAATATTACGCTAAAACGATTAAAAAGGGACAAAATATAAAAATATATAAAAAGTTGTAAAAATTACAATTTTTATAAAAATATTATTTTTATATTATTTATTTATTAAAACTATTAATTTTACAATTTAATTAAACTAATTTAACTAAAATATAAATTAAATAAAAAGAAACTTTAAAATAAAACTAATTATAATAATAATAATTATTTAGGGTTAATAATAATAATAATTAATAATTACCCGTAATTAATGCAGATTAGGGTTTCTGTCGGTGTCAGGGTAGCTACGCGAGTTGCGGTATTTCAAGCAGCAAACCCCACGAGTCGCGGGGTTCCAAAATTCAACTCTGGTACAGTTTTAAATTTGACGTTTTTTTTTTTCTGTTTTATAATTTCTGTTTATATCAAAATATTTATATAATAAAAACTTATATTTAAAAACTTAAATCAAAATAGAACTACTTTATAAATTTAAAAATATCTTAAAAATAGATTTATATATATTAATTTTTTTTTTCAGTTTTTTTTTATGTTTTAAATAAAAACAAAATACTTAAATAAAACTTATATAAAAATAAAGAAACTTTATAAAACTTAAATATTTAACAAAATCTTAAAAATACTTATATTTTTTGTTTTCTTTTTTATATTTTTGAATATTTAAAACGTATTTTTATAAAAACGAATTTTAATAAAAGTAAACCAAAAATCTTTTTTTTTTATATTAGCGTTGCGCTTCCGGCGTTTAAGAGTTCCCCGGCAGCGGCGCCAAAAATACTTGATGTTTCGCGAGGTGTATATAAAATACTATTAAATTTTTAGCAGAAAAATACTATTAAATACGATACAATTTTACACAAGATATTTATTTATTTATAGAATGGATATACTTAAACCTTGCTATAACACTTATAGGCAGTGTACCTAATCGTACAGTAGTGTAGTTTTTAGTAAGTCCGGTTCGTTCCACAGGGAAAATCTTTAAACAAAGCTTAACGCTATATTAGTTTACTTTTATAAAAATGCAAATATATATATAAGTAATATTATTATTATAAAGGGGGTTTTTTACCGTTTAATGACCGGTTTGTCGATTTTAAAACTTTAGTCGCAGTTAAAACCAAATGTAAAATAATAAATAAATACAAGACTTAATTTAAAGCGTAAAGTAAATAACGATAATGAAATTGCGAATAATAAAAGTGCGATAAAATAAACTTGCGATTAAAAAAAGTACGATAATTAAAAGTGTAATTAAATACAATAACAATAAAAATGCGATAATTAGAAGTGCAATTAAATATAAAATAAAGGAAATTAAATATTAAATAAAAGAATTATGCTTATTTAAACTTCCGTAATCATGATGTTTGACGTGTTGATTTTAGTTTTATGCCCATGGGTTAATTGTCCTTTGTCCTGGATTATTTAATATGTCCGTCTGGTTTTTGTCCATAACAGTCCATCAGTCATAAATATAAAGTGCGAGTGTCCTCGTCAAATTATCCTTATACCCGAAGTTAAATATTCCAACTAATTGGGGACTTAAACTATAACAAGATTTTAATACTTTGTTTAATAATTACACCAGGATGTCGACTGAGTGTAACCCAAGGTTTTAATATTTTGTTATTAATTATGCCAAGTGTCCTTTTACATAATTTCACCCCTGTTTTAATTATTCTAGTGGCTATTAATCCATTCCCGTGTCCGGTTAAATGAACGATTATTCCTACATATAAATACCCTGCCCATCGTGTCCGATCGAGTGTATATGGTAATTTATAAGGACGCCCAATTGTAAATCTTTATATTAACATTAACAAACTATCATTTAGTTAAACAAATATAAAGCCCATTAATAGCCCATTAATAGCCCATAGTCTAATTTCCACAAGTGTCGTTCTTTTGTCCAAACCCCAATTATGGTACAAAGCCCAATTACCCAATTTTAGTAATTAGCCCAACATCATGATTACTTCGTTTTAAATAAGCATAATAATAACTTAGCTACGAGACATTAAATTAAAAAGGTTGAACATAACTTACAATGATTAAAAATAGCGTAGCGTTACACAGACAGAATTTCGACTTACACCCTTACAATATTTGCTAACATACCCTTATTATTAGAATTAAAATTAAAATTAAAATTAAAATTATAATTATAATATATATATATATATATATATATATATATATATATATATATATATATATATATTACGTTTGTAAGATAGAGAGATAGGATATATGTTATGAAAAATGATCAGAATTCGGTTGGCTTTATAGGGAATTGAGTTCAGGGATACTCCGCGACTCGCGGCCCTTTTTGCCTTCAAACTCCGCGAGTCGCGGAGTTTGTAAATACAGCTCACTCATTTTGGAGTCTTTCTTGCCGACAGATTTTTATTATTTATATAATATATAAATAATTATAAGAATTATTTAAATATTATATTATATTTATGTGCATAGTTGACTTGTAATTTTTAGTCCGTTGCGTCGAGCGTTGAGAGTTGACTCTGGTCCCGGTTCCGGATTTTCGAACGTCCTTGCGTACAATTTAATATCTTGTACTTTGCGTTTTGAATCTTGTACTCTTGTAATTTCGAGACGTTTCTTATCAATAATTGGAACCTCTTTGATTGTATTTTGTACTTTTGAGCTTTTTGGTCGTTTGCATCTTTAATTCGTCGAATCTGTCTTTTGTCTTCACCTTTAATTATTTAAACGAATATCACTTTTAAATAGAACAATTGCAGCTAAAAGCTTGTCTTTCTTGAGGAATAATGCTATGAAATATATGTTCGTTTTTAGCATTATCAATTTTCTTTGATAGACAATCTAAATTATGTCATTAAGACCTTTATTCAATAATAAAGGTTATGGTGGTTTTTTTTAAAAACGAATGTAAGATTTGAAAAAAAAGTCTCATATAGAGGTCAAAACCTCGCAAAGAACCCAATTAATATGAAACGTTTAAAATTAATATGAACGGGGCATTTCAGTAGTAGAATAAAATAATGATGGCGGGTGACGATTTGAATATGGTGATGGTTTTGTGATACTTGGGTTGAACCAAACCATAACTGGATACATCAATAGTTTATGATGGTATGGTGGTTTTGCTTTAATCAGGGGACAGAAACACTAGTGGTTTGGTGTTGTTGATCTTTATAGAGCAAGAAGGAGATCGAATTAGGAGTGGTTTGTGATGTTTGATTACGATTGTTCCATGGTTGTGTTGATCGGAAGAGTGAAACAGAAACGTAACAGTAAACAGAAAATTGATCTGGGTCTTGTGGTTTGATGATGATGGAGGAAAATAGAAACAGAACAAGAGATGGGTTTAGGTGGTGGTGGTTAATCTGATGGCATAGGAAGCAGTAAAATAAAATAGAAAGGAAAGAATAGGAGGGTGAGGCGATGGTGGGTTTTTCATGAATGAAAAGGGGTGTTGTGCATATTTATTTCTATCATGTAAGAAGAAAGGAAACAGAAAAGGAATTTGTAAGTGGTGATAGTCTTGAATGCATGTTATATGCATATACCTGTAATATATATTGTAGTGACCCGAACTTTTCCATGTTTATATATATTAATTGAGATTGATATTTACATGATTAAATGTTTCCAACATGTTAAGCAATCAAACTTGTTAAGACTTGATTAATTGAAATATGTTTCATATAGACAATTGACCACCCAAGTTGACCGGTGATTCACGAACGTTAAAACTTGTAAAAACTATATGATGACATATATATGGATATATATATAGTTAACATGATACTATGATAAGTAAACATATCATTAAGTATATTAACAATGAACTACATATGTAAAAACAAGACTACTAACTTAATGATTTTTAAACGAGACATATATGTAACGATTATCGTTGTAAAGACATTTAATGTATATATATCATATTAAGAGATATTCATACATGATAATATCATGATAATATAATAATTTAAAATCTCATTTGATATTATAAACATTGGGTTAACAACATTTAACAAGACCGTTAACCTAAAGGTTTAAAAACAACACTTACATGTAACGACTAACGATGACTTAACGACTCAGTTAAAATGTATATACATGTAGTGTTTTAATATGTATTTATACACTTTTGAAAGACTTCAATACACTTATCAAAATACTTCTACTTAACAAAAATGCTTACAATTACATCCTCGTTCAGTTTCATCAACAATTCTACTCGTATGCACCCGTATTCGTACTCGTACAATACACAGCTTTTAGATGTATGTACTATTGGTATATACACTCCAATTATCAGCTCTTAGTAGCCCATGTGAGTCACCTACCACATGTGGGAACCATCATTTGGCAACTAGCATGAAATATCTCATAAAATTACAAAAATATGAGTAATCATTCATGACTTATTTACATGAAAACAAAATTACATATCCTTTATATCTAATCCATACACCAACGACCAAAAACACCTACAAACACTTTCATTCTTCAATTTTCTTCATCTAATTGATCTCTCTCAAGTTCTATCTTCAAGTTCTAAGTGTTCTTCATAAATTCCAAAAGTTCTAGTTTCATAAAATCAAGAATACTTTCAAGTTTGCTAGCTCACTTCCAATCTTGTAAGGTGATCATCCAACCTCAAGAAATCTTTGTTTCTTATAGTAGGTTATCATTCTAATACAAGGTAATAATCATATTCAAACTTTGGTTCAATTTCTATAACTATAACAATCTTATTTCAAGTGATGATCTTACTTGAACTTGTTTTCGTGTCATGATTCTGCTTCAAGAACTTCGAGCCATCCAAGGATCCATTGAAGCTAGATCCATTTTTCTATTTTCCAGTAGGTTTATCCAAGGAACTTAAGGTAGTAATGATGTTCATAACATCATTCGATTCATACATATAAAGCTATCTTATTCGAAGGTTTAAACTTGTAATCACTAGAACATAGTTTAGTTAATTCTAAACTTGTTCGCAAACAAAAGTTAATCCTTCTAACTTGACTTTTAAAATCAACTAAACACATGTTCTATATCTATATGATATGCTAACTTAATGATTTAAAACCTGGAAACACAAAAAACACCGTAAAACCGGATTTACGCCGTCGTAGTAACACCGCGGGCTGTTTTGGGTTAGTTAATTAAAAACTATGATAAACTTTGATTTTAAAGTTGTTATTCTGAGAAAATGATTTTTATTATGAACATGAAACTATATCCAAAAATTATGATTAAACTCAAAGTGGAAGTATGTTTTCTAAAATGGTCATCTAGACGTCGTTCTTTCGACTGAAATAACTACCTTTACAAAAACGACTTGTAACTTATTTTTCCAACTATAAACCTATACTTTTTCTGTTTAGATTCATAAAATAGAGTTCAATATGAAACCATAGCAATTTGATTCACTCAAAACGGATTTAAAATGAAGAAGTTATGGGTAAAACAAGATTGGATAATTTTTCTCATTTTAGCTACGTGAAAATTGGTAACAAATCTATTCCAACCATAACTTAATCAACTTGTATTGTATATTATGTAATCTTGAGATACCATAGACACGTATACAATGTTTCGACCTATCATGTCGACACATCTATATATATTTCGGAACAACCATAGACACTCTATATGTGAATGTTGGAGTTAGCTATACATGGTTGAGGTTGTTTCCAAAATATATATAGTTTGAGTTGTGATCAATACTGAGATACGTATACACTGGGTCGTGGATTGATTCAAGATAATATTTGTCGATTTATTTCTGTACATCTAACTGTGGACAACTAGTTGTAGGTTACTAACGAGGACAGCTGACTTAATAAACTTAAAACATCAAAATATATTAAAAGTTTTGTAAATATATTTTGAACATACTTTGATATATATGTATATATTGTTATAGGTTCGTGAATCAACCAGTGGCCAAGTCTTACTTCCCGATGAAGTAAAAATCTGTGAAAGTGAGTTATAGTCCCACTTTTAAAATCTAATATTTTTGGGATGAGAATACATGCAGGTTTTATAAATGATTTACAAAATAGACACAAGTACGTGAAACTACATTCTATGGTTGAATTATCGAAATCGAATATGCCCCTTTTTATTAAGTCTGGTAATCTAAGAATTAGGGAACAGACACCCTAATTGACGCGAATCCTAAAGATAGATCTATTGGGCCTAACAAACCCCATCCAAAGTACCGGATGCTTTAGTACTTCGAAATTTATATCATATCCGAAGGGTGTCCCGGAATGATGGGGATATTCTTATATATGCATCTTGTTAATGTCGGTTACCAGGTGTTCACCATATGAATGATTTTTATCTCTATGTATGGGATGTGTATTGAAATATGAAATCTTGTGGTCTATTATTATGATTTGATATATATAGGTTAAACCTATAACTCACCAACATTTTTGTTGACGTTTTAAGCATGTTTATTCTCAGGTGATTATTAAGAGCTTCCGCTGTCGCATACTTAAATAAGGACAAGATTTGGAGTCCATGCTTGTATGATATTGTGTAAAAACTGCATTCAAGAAACTTATTTTGTTGTAACATATTTGTATTGTAAACCATTATGTAATGGTCGTGTGTAAACAGGATATTTTAGATTATCATTATTTGATAATCTACGTAAAGCTTTTTAAAACCTTTATCTATGAAATAAAGGTTATGGTTTGTTTTAAAAATGAATGCAGTCTTTGAAAAACGTCTCATATAGAGGTCAAAACCTCGCAACGAAATCAATTAATATGGAACGTTTTTAATCAATAAGAACGGGACATTTCAGTTGGTATCCGAGCGTTGGTCTTAGAGAACCAGAATTTTTCATTAGTGTGTCTTATCGAGTTTGTTAGGATGCATTAGTGAGTCTGGACTTCGACCGTGTTTACTTGAAAAATGATTGCTTAACAAATTTTGTTGGAAACTATATATTTTTAACATGTGAATATTATGTGATATATTAATCTCTTAACGCGTTTGATATTATGTGATAGATGTCTACCTCTAGAACAAGTCCCATTGACTCACCTAATAATAATGAAGAGTCAAATGTAAATTGGTATGATTCGTGGACTGATTCACAAGTTCCCGAAGAGGAACCGGAAGAAGAGTCGGAACCAGAAGAAGAATCGGAACCGGAAGAAGAATCGGAACCGGATGAAGAAATAGAACCGGTGGGGGAAATAATAAAACGGTTAAGTAAAAGAAAATCCTCAACCAACCGACCAAGGTTAATTATGGTCAATGGTGTTCCGCCAAGGAAGCAAAATATTGGGAGGATTACCAATTCTCCGATGAATCGGATTCCGACGAGAATTCCGATGATGTTATAGAAATTACCCCAACTGAATTTAAAAAGGCAAAATAAAATAATAAGGGAAAGGGCATAAAAATAGAGAAATCTAATTCCAACCCCGATGAACTTTATATGTATTGTCAACGCCCGAAGTCCTTAACTTGTAACAATGACCCGGGAACCTCTAAACCACCAGGTTTTTCTAAACCAATGTGGACAACGACGGCTCGTATTAGGGGAAAATCATATATCCCTAGAAACTTGGCAAAATGAACCAAAACCGAAGAAGAAGAAACAAGCGAGTCGGAATAAGATAGTTGTATTCATGTGGTGTAATATATGTAATATAGTGTGCTTATGCTTTATGATATATGTAAAAATTGCTTATATTAATAAGTATTTTTTTTTATGAATCTAACTCTTGTCTATTTTACAGTATAAAAACGCAAAATGGATAGACAACCCAATATTTTAAGAGACCTACCCGGAGACATGATTGATGAAATCTTGTCTAGAGTCGGTCAGAATTCCTCGGCACAACTATTTAAGGCGAGATCAGTTTGTAAGACATTCAAAGAACGTTCCAAGAATGTCTTGGTTTATAAGAGACTTTCGTTTGAAAGATGGGGGATATCACATTGGGAAACCCATAAGTTACGATGTGTTTACTTTGACGCATATATTGCGGGGAACCCAAATGCTATTTTACGCAACGGGTTAAGAAATTATTTTGACTCAATATATCCGAATATTGGACTTCGTGATTTAGAAAAAGCGGCTAACATGCAACATAAAGAAGCATGTTATGCTTACGGATTAGTAATGTTCGCTTCTCACCAAAGTGAGAACAAGAACATCGGGCTACAACTATTAAACAAAACGTTTCCACAAGTGACGGAGTCGGTAATTGGGGTAAGAAATGAGGTTTTTAGATTGTTACGGGACTGTTGGACATTACGTAACCCTCGTCCCTTTGACGATGTTACAACACGCTGTCTTATCAACGGCCATAACGGTTATGTTGCACAAGACCAAGGATGGGAAGTAGTCCTAGTAAAACCAGAATGCATGACTTGTTTCTGGACGTATGAATTACGTGTCTTTATTGCCTTTGCTGAACGACTTGTGTACTAGCTAGAATTATCTTCACAACTATCTTGTATCAAAGTTATTGTGTGCTATATTTCATGCTTTATGTAAAATAAGCGGTATTGTAAGTTTGTAAAATATTGTATAAAAGTTTGAACGCGAAATATTATTATAATCAATTTTTCATATAGAATTGTAGTAGTTGAATTGTATATTAGCTACTAAGTATGAACTTAACGGGTAGGTACTACCCGAATTTAAACTTATAAAACGCTAATATGAAGAAAAAGCTTTTATAAATGAGTTCATATTATGCTACGAAATACTATTAACTACTCTTAATATTCTGTATGATTAACTTGTTCCATTTAACTATTTTGAAGGAAATGGCACCGACTACTCGACACACCGTGAATATGAATGAAGAGGAATTCCGTACTTTTCTAGCTTCAAACATAGCCGCAGTACAGGCTGCGCTACATACCAACAATAACCTTGGATCTAGCAGTACAGGAAATCGTGTAGGATGCACCTACAAAGAATTCACTGCCTGCAAACCTTTGGAATTTGATGGAACCGAAGGACCGATCGGATTGAAACGGTGGACCGAGAAGGTCGAATCGGTGTTTGCCATAAGTAAGTGTACTGAAGAGGACAAAGTAAAGTACGCTACGCATACCTTCACAGGTTCTGCGTTAACATGGTGGAATACCTATCTAGAGCAAGTGGGACAAGACGATGCGTACGCACTACCGTGGTCAGCATTCAAGCACTTGATGAACGAGAAGTACCGTCCCAGAACCGAGGTCAATAAGCTCAAGACAGAACTTAGAGGGTTACGAACCCAAGGATTTGATATTACCACGTACGAAAGATGATTCACAGAATTGTGCCTATTGTGTCCGGGAGCATTCGAAGATGAGGAAGAGAAGATCGACGCGTTTGTAAAAGGATTACCGGAAAGAATCCAAGAAGATATAAGTTCACATGAGCCCGCCTCCATACAACAGGCATGTAGAATGGCTCACAAACTAGTGAACCAGATTGAAGAAAGAATTAAAGAACAGACTGCTGAAGAGGCAAATGTGAAGCAAGTCAAAAGAAAGTGGGAGGAAAACGGTGATAAGAATCACCAATACAACAACAACAGCAATTACAACAATAATCGCAATAATTATCCCAACAATCGCAACATCAATCGCAACTACAACAAACGGCCCAACAACAACAACAACAACATCAACTACAACAATCATCCCAACAACAATAATAACCGCAACAACAACAACAATCAGAAGCAGCTATGCCAAAGGTGTGAAAAGTATCACTCGGGGTTCTGCACCAAATTTTGCAACAAGTGTAAAAGAAATGGTCATAGCGCGGCGAAGTGTGAGGTCTATGGACCAGGGGTTAATAGAACGAAAGGAACAAATGGTGTCGGAACGAGTAATGGCGGAGCAAGTAGTGTCGGAGCAAGTTATGCCAATGTAGTTTGTTATAAATGTGGAAAACCGGGCCACATTATTAGAAATTACCCGAACCAGGAGAACACGAATGGACAAGGCCGTGGAAGAGTTTTCAATATTAATGCGGCAGAGGCACAGGAAGACCCGGAGCTTGTTACGGGTACGTTTCTTATTGACAATAAATCTGCTTACGTTTTATTTGATTTCCCGGTGCGGATAGAAGCTATATGAGTAGAGATTTTTGTGCTAAATTAAGTTGTCCATTGACGCCTTTGGATAGTAAATTTTTACTCGAATTAGCAAATGGTAAATTAATTTCAGCAGATAATATATGTCGGAATCGAGAAATTAAACTGGTTAGCGAAACATTTAAGATTGATTTGATACCAGTAGAGTTAGGGAGTTTTGATGTGATAATCGGTATGGACTGGTTGAAAGAAGTGAAAGCGGAGATCGTTTGTTACAAAAATGCAATTCGCATTATACGAGAAAAAGGAAAACCCTTAATGGTGTACGGAGAAAAGGGCAACACGAAGCTACATCTTATTAGTAATTTGAAGGCACAAAAACTAATAAGAAAAGGTTGCTATGCTGTTCTAGCACACGTCGAGAAAGTACAAACTGAAGAAAAGAGCATCAATGATGTTCCCGTCGCAAAAGAATTTCCTGATGTATTTCCGAAAGAATTACCGGGATTACCCCCACATCGATCCGTTGAATTTCAAATAGATCTTGTACCAGGAGCTGCACCAATAGCTCGTGCTCCTTACAGACTCACACCTAGCGAGATGAAAGAACTACAAAGCCAATTACAAGAACTTTTAGAGCGTGGTTTCATTCGACCAAGCACATCACCGTGGGGAGCTCCTGTTTTGTTTGTCAAGAAGAAAGATGGTACATTCAGGTTGTGTATCGACTACCGAGAGTTGAACAAACTTACCATCAAGAACCGCTACCGACTACCGAGAATCGATGACTTATTTGATCAACTACAAGGCTCGTCTGTTTATTCAAAGATTGACTTACGTTCCGGGTATCATCAAATGCGGGTGAAAGAAGATGATATTCCAAAGACTGCTTTCAGAACACGTTACGGTCATTACGAGTTTATGGTCATGCCGTTTGGTTTAACTAATGCACCAGCTGTGTTCATGGACCTTATGAACCGAGTGTGTGGACCATACCTTGACAAGTTTGTCATTGTTTTCATTGATGACATACTTATTTACTCAAAGAATGACCAAGAACACGGTGAACATTTGAGAAAGGTGTTAGAAGTATTGAGGAAGGAAGAATTGTACGCTAAGTTTTCAAAGTGTGCATTTTGGTTGGAAGAAGTTCAATTCCTCGGTCACATAGTGAACAAAGAAGGTATTAAGGTGGATCCGGCAAAGATAGAAACTGTTGAAAAGTGGGAAACCCCGAAAACTCCGAAACACATACGCCAGTTTTTAGGACTAGCTGGTTACTACAGAAGGTTCATCCAAGACTTTTCCAGAATAGCAAAACCCTTGACTGCATTAACGCATAAAGGGAAGAAATTTGAATGGAATGATGAACAAGAGAAAGCGTTTCAGTTATTGAAGAAAAAGCTAACTACGGCACCTATATTGTCATTGCCTGAAGGGAATGATGATTTTGTGATTTATTGTGATGCATCAAAGCAAGGTCTCGGTTGTGTATTAATGCAACGAACGAAGGTGATTGCTTATGCGTCTAGACAATTGAAGATTCACGAACAAAATTATACGACGCATGATTTGGAATTAGGCGCGGTTGTTTTTGCATTAAAGACTTGGAGGCACTACTTATATGGGGTCAAAAGTATTATATATACCGACCACAAAAGTCTTCAACACATATTTAATCAGAAACAACTGAATATGAGGCAGCGTAGGTGGATTGAATTATTGAATGATTACGACTTTGAGATTCGTTACCACCCGGGGAAGGCAAATGTGGTAGCCGATGCCTTGAGCAGGAAGGACAGAGAACCCATTCGAGTAAAATCTATGAATATAATGATTCATAATAACATTACTATTCAAATAAAGGAGGCGCAACAAGGAGTTTTAAAAGAGGGAAATTTAAAGGATGAAATACCCAAAGGATCGGAGAAGCATCTTAATATTCGGGAAGACGGAACCAGGTATAGGGCTGAAAGGATTTCGGTACCAAAATTTGGAGATATGAGAGAAATGGTACTTAGAGAAGCTCATAAAACCAGATACTCAATACATCCTGGAACGGGGAAGATGTACAAGGATCTCAAGAAACATTTTTGGTGGCCGGGTATGAAAGCCGATGTTGCTAAATACGTAGGAGAATGTTTGACGTGTTCTAAGGTCAAAGCTGAGCATCAAAAACCATCAGGTCTACTTCAACAACCCGAAATCCCGGAATGGAAATGGGAAAACATTACCATGGATTTCATCACTAAATTGCCAAGGACTGCAAGTGGTTTTGATACTATTTGGGTAATAGTTGACCGTCTCACCAAATCAGCACACTTCTTACCAATAAGAGAAGATGACAAGATGGAGAAGTTAGCACGACTGTATTTGAAGGAAGTCATCTCCAGACATGGAATACCAATCTCTATTATCTCTGATAGGGATGGCAGATTTATTTCAAGATTCTGGCAGACATTACAGCAAGCATTAGGAACTCGTCTAGACATGAGTACTGCCTATCATCCACAAACTGATGGGCAGAGCGAAAGGACGATACAAACGCTTGAAGACATGCTACGAGCATGTGTTATTGATTTCGGAAACAGTTGGGATCGACATCTACCGTTAGCAGAATTTTCCTACAACAACAGCTACCATTCAAGCATTGAGATGGCACCGTTTGAAGCACTTTATGGTAGAAAGCGCAGGTCTCCGATTTGTTGGAGTGAAGTGGGGGATAGACAGATTACGGATCCGGAGATTATACAAGAAACTACCGAGAAGATCATCCAAATTCAACAACGGTTGAAAACCGCCCAAAGTCGACAAAAGAGCTACGCTGACATTAAAAGAAAAGATATAGAATTTGAAATTGGAGAGATGGTCATGCTTAAAGTTGCACCTTGGAAAGGTTTTGTTCGATTTGGTAAACGAGGGAAATTAAATCCAAGGTATATTGGACCATTCAAGATTATTGATCGTGTCGGACCAGTAGCTTACCGACTTGAGTTACCTCAACAACTCGCGGCTGTACATAACAATTTCCACGTCTCGAATTTGAAGAAATGTTTTGCTAAAGAAGATCTCACTATTCCGTTAGATGAAATCCAAATCAACGAAAAACTTCAATTCATCGAAGAACCCGTCGAAATAATGGATCGCGAGGTTAAAAGACTTAAGCAAAACAAGATACCAATTGTTAAGGTTCGATGGAATGCTTGTAGAGGACCCGAGTTCACCTGGGAGCGTGAAGATCAGATGAAGAAGAAATACCCGCATCTATTTCCAGAAGATTCATCAACACCTTCAACAGCTTAAAATTTCGGGACGAAATTTATTTAACGGGTAGGTACTGTAGTGACCCGAACTTTTCCATGTTTATATATATTAATTGAGATTGATATTTACATGATTAAATGTTTCCAACATGTTAAGCAATCAAACTTGTTAAGACTTGATTAATTGAAATATGTTTCATATAGACAATTGACCACCCAAGTTGACCGGTGATTCACGAACGTTAAAACTTGTAAAAACTATATGATGACATATATATGGATATATATATAGTTAACATGATACTATGATAAGTAAACATATCATTAATTATATTAACAATGAACTACATATGTAAAAACAAGACTACTAACTTAATGATTTTTAAACGAGACATATATGTAACGATTATCGTTGTAAAGACATTTAATGTATATATATCATATTAAGAGATATTCATACATGATAATATCATGATAATATAATAATTTAAAATCTCATTTGATATTATAAACATTGGGTTAACAACATTTAACAAGACCGTTAACCTAAAGGTTTAAAAACAACACTTACATGTAACGACTAATGATGAATTAACGACTCAGTTAAAATGTATATACATGTAGTGTTTTAATATGTATTTATACACTTTTGAAAGACTTCAATACACTTATCAAAATACTTCTACTTAACAAAAATGCTTACAATTACATCCTCGTTCAGTTTCATCAACAATTCTACTCGTATGCACCAGTATTCGTACTCGTACAATACACAGCTTTTAGATGTATGTACTATTGGTATATACACTCCAATGATCAGCTCTTAGCAGCCCATGTGAGTCACCTAACACATGTGGGAACCATCATTTGGCAACTAGCATGAAATATCTCATAAAATTACAAAAATATGAGTAATCATTCATGACTTATTTACATGAAAACAAAATTACATATCCTTTATATCTAATCCATACACCAACGACCAAAAACACCTACAAACACTTTCATTCTTCAATTTTCTTCATCTAATTGATCTCTCTCAAGTTCTATCTTCAAGTTCTAAGTGTTCTTCATAAATTCCAAAAGTTCTAGTTTCATAAAATCAAGAATACTTTCAAGTTTGCTAGCTCACTTCCAATCTTGTAAGGTGATCATCCAACCTCAAGAAATCTTTGTTTCTTACAGTAGGTTATCATTCTAATACAAGGTAATAATCATATTCAAACTTTGGTTCAATTTCTATAACTATAACAATCTTATTTCAAGTGATGATCTTACTTGAACTTGTTTTCGTGTCATGATTCTGCTTCAAGAACTTCGAGCCATCCAAGGATCCATTGAAGCTAGATCCATTTTTCTCTTTTCCAGTAGGTTTATCCAAGGAACTTAAGGTAGTAATGATGTTCATAACATCATTCGATTCATACATATAAAGCTATCTTATTCGAAGGTTTAAACAAAAGTTAATCCTTCTAACTTGACTTTTAAAATCAACTAAACACATGTTCTATATCTATATGATATGCTAACTTAATGATTTAAAACCTGGAAACACGAAAAACACCGTAAAACCGGATTTACGCCGTCGTAGTAACACCGCGGGCTGTTTTGGGTTAGTTAATTAAAAACTATGATAAACTTTGATTTTAAAGTTGTTATTCTGAGAAAATGATTTTTATTATGAACATGAAACTATATCCAAAAATTATGATTAAACTCAAAGTGGAAGTATGTTTTCTAAAATGGCCATCTAGACGTCGTTCTTTCGACTGAAATAACTACCTTTACAAAAACGACTTGTAACTTATTTTTCCGACTATAAACCTATACTTTTTCTGTTTAGATTCATAAAATAGAGTTCAATATGAAACCATAGCAATTTGATTCACTCAAAACGGATTTAAAATGAAGAAGTTATGACTAAAACAAGATTGGATAATTTTTCTCATTTTAGCTACGTGAAAATTGGTAACAAATCTATTCCAACCATAACTTAATCAACTTGTATTGTATATTATGTAATCTTGAGATACCATAGACATGTATACAATGTTTCGACCTATCATGTCGACACATCTATATATATTTCGGAACAACCATAGACACTCTATATGTGAATGTTGGAGTTAGCTATACAGGGTTGAGGTTGATTCCAAAATATATATAGTTTGAGTTGTGATCAATACTGAGATACGTATACACTGGGTCGTGGATTGATTCAAGATAATATTTGTCTATTTATTTCTGTACATCTAACTGTGGACAACTAGTTGTAGGTTACTAACGAGGACAGCTGACTTAATAAACTTAAAACATCAAAATATATTAAAAGTTTTGGAAATATATTTTGAACATACTTTGATATATATGTATATATTGTTATAGGTTCATGAATCAACCAGTGGCCAAGTCTTACTTCCCGACGAAGTAAAAATCTGTGAAAGTGAGTTATAGTCCCACTTTTAAAATCTAATATTTTTGGGATGAGAATACATGCAGGTTTTATAAATGATTTACAAAATAGACACAAGTACGTGAAACTACATTCTATGGTTGAATTATCGAAATCGAATATGCCCCTTTTTATTAAGTCTGGTAATCTAAGAATTAGGGAACAGACACCCTAATTGACGCGAATCCTAAAGATAGATCTATCGGGCCCAACAAGCCCCATCCAAAGTACCGGATGCTTTAGTACTTCGAAATTTATATCATATCCGAAGGGTGTCCCGGAATGATGGGGATATTCTTATATATGCATCTTGTTAATGTCGGTTACCAGGTGTTCACCATATGAATGACTTTTATCTCTATGTATGGGATGTGTATTGAAATATGAAATCTTGTGGTCTATTATTATGATTTGATATATATAGGTTAAACCTATAACTCACCAACATTTTTGTTGACGTTTTAAGCATGTTTATTCTCAGGTGATTATTAAGAGCTTCCGCTGTCGCATACTTAAATAAGGACAAGATTTGGAGTCCATGCTTGTATGATATTGTGTAAAAACTGCATTCAAGAAACTTATTTTGTTGTAACATATTTGTATTGTAAACCATTATGTAATGGTCGTGTGTAAACATGATATTTTAGATTATCATTATTTGATAATCTACGTAAAGCTTTTTAAAACCTTTATCTATGAAATAAAGGTTATGGTTTGTTTTAAAAATGAATGCAGTCTTTGAAAAACGTCTCATATAGAGGTCAAAACCTCGCAACGAAATCAATTAATATGGAACGTTTTTAATCAATAAGAACGGGACATTTCATATATTACGTAACATTTGCTAGTGGGGAAATATGTGGCTGAAAGTTAATGGATGGAGATAATTAGATGTACCTGAAATGGCATTTTTCACTTTGTCGACACTAGTTCACGGGTTCATAGAAAAGCATAACAAATTGACTTTGATGCATAATAGATCATTTTAGGCGTAATTATTTATTGTTATATATTATATTTAATGTTAATAATTACTAAATATAGTAATAATAATAACATTATTAATATTAATATTACAAATTATCATAATAATAAATATTAATAACAATGATAATTTGTTATTAATAATAGTATTAATAATGATAAAATATTAATATCACTATAACAAATTAATATTTAATATTAATACATAATTATTTACATAAAATGAAATGTTATAATTTCTATATATAACATTTATAAATTACTTATTTACAATATTCATATATATACACACATATCTATTTACAATATATTGTTCATGAATCGTCAAAAATGGTCGAGGGTCAATTGAACATATGAAACAGTTCAAACCTTTTGAGACTCAACATTACAGACTTTCTTTATCGTGTTGAAATCATATGGAGATTAAGTTTAAATTTTATCGGAAATTTCCGGGTCATCACAGTTCTCTCTATATATAACCTTGCCTGGTAACCGACCTTAACAGATAAAGCATATAGAATATCCCCAAAATATACAGGCATATAGCAATCAGTATGATAAATACATAACCTCTCATCTGTTTAATATAAACCTCGAAGTACTAAAGCAGTTCATATCTCTGACTGGGGCATGTCAAAGTCCATAGATCTATCTTTAGGATTCTCGTCAATTAGGGGCCATTTCCCTAATTCTTAGGTTACCAAGCTAAAATAATCAGGGGGAAATATTCGGTATAATAAACTACAGAATTCTCGTCTGTATAATAATTCATTCGAGGAATGTTTTGCTTGTGTCTATCTAGTCAAACATTTATAAAAGCATTTCATGTATTCTCAGCCCAAAAATATATATTGCAAAAGCATTTAATAAAAAGGGATCAAATGAACTCACGATACGATATTTTTAGTAAATATATGCATATGACTGAACTGAACAATACACGGTTGGCCTCAGATTCATGAACCTATATCAAGTATATATATATTAAAACATATAATCGTAATCGAACAGTTTATATATTATTATTAGTGATATATTTGTTATATTATATGTTATATAAATAAATTTAATATATTTAATTTATATATTTTATATATAATTAATATTTATCATATTAAATTTTAATATAGTTTAATTAATAACGTTTTAATGATAAAATATAGTAATATGTAATATTAATATAATTGTAATGTATTTTTATATAAAATATTTATTTGTAATAATAATAATGATAATAACTGTGATAATCATAATGATATTCCATTTTAATCTTATTTAAATTTTTCATAATAACATTTATATTCCTATTTATAATCTTTACTTTTATACCTATAACCTTAACAACATCATTAAAACTTTTATTTTCATAATCATAATAATTTTAATAATAATGATATTGATAATACTAATAATAATAATACTGATAGTTTTAATGATAACAAAATGATAATTTTAGTAAAATTGATAATAATGATAATAATTTTCAATAATAACATTACTGATAATGATAATCATATTAATAATAATAATGATAATATTAATAATAATACTTATGTTAATAATAATAATACTAATAATCATAAAATGATACTAATACTAATATTAATGAAAATAATAATAAATTGTATTATTTTTATACTAATAATAATAACTAGTAAGCATATAAACCAAACATCATCAAGCAAAATACATTATCTTAATACATATTCATAATTGTATGTTATGCATTTTACCGTTTGCAGCTTGTTCTACCCAATCTTCTATATCATCTTCGTGTATTTGACCTACCTTCGTCATCAAAATAGGATTGTAGCTTCTCAATTTTAGGGTTATCACAAATTGTTTATTAGGTGTTACAAGATTTCAGTCGTTATTGATTGAATTAGAATGTTAGAATAGAATGATGATGATATAGGAAACTGAATACAACAACAATAACACTAACAACAAAACCCAATACCACATAAGTGGTATAGGGGAGGTGAGATATAGACACTCTTTCCCCAGAGTGAAAACACTCTCAAAAGTGGAGAAAGTCATCCCTCTCTTTATTCGACGGATAGAGAGATTGCTTTCGAGTGGACCTCCGGCAAATAAGTAGGAAATATTTTTAAGAAAAAAATAGTAAAATAAAATTGAGATGCCATGAAAATGGTAGAATCAAATTTTTATGGGTTTTAAATCCTGCCTGAAATTTAATTTAAAGTTGCCAATAAATCGACGCTTGCTGTCGACTCAATAAGTAGAGCCGATGATATAGGAAACTGAATCTCTTATGGAAATTAAAAACACCAAAGTACTCCCACATGGCTTGCATGTGCATCTACTTAATTGTGTAGTTTAACGGAGTTAGAGCAAAAGGACTAACGTCGTGGCATTTAAAAAATTGTGAGGGATGATCGGTGTAATTTCAATATAAAAACACATGTATAAATGTACAATTTACTCTTAAAAGAATTTATTTGACTTATAACATAAACTAGTTGTGGAGCCCTCGCTTCGCGCCGGGGGCTCCGTTTTGAATGCGAGTTAAAAAAAAGTCTTGATCTATTTTATAAAAAATAATTTTTTCGACATCTAACATTGAAGGGTTGTTCCTTTTGTGAAAGTTGCTTCTTTTATTGTTGAGAAAGAAAAAAAAAACATAGTTGATTTTTTTGTAAAAAAGAATTTTTTTGACATCTTTTAGTAACATTGAAGGGTTGGTTCTTTTACGAAAGTTGCTTCTTTTATCGTTGGAGACAAAAAAAAAAGTTGAAATGATTAAAATACCCCTGGTTACTATTGATGAATAGTTCTACAGGATTTTGTCTTTTAGATAGTATAGTAATAGTAATAATAATAATAATAATAATAATAATAATAATAATAATAATAATAATAATAATAATAATAATAATAATAATAATATTTATACTGAGTAATAAAATGATAAAATTATATTTTAAATGATGATAATAATGTTAGTAATAACAATAATAACAATAATAATAATAATAATAATAATAATAATAATAATAATAATAATAATAATAATAATAATAATAATAATAATAATAATTGTAACTATAATCATAGTAATAATAATAATAAATGATAATTAATACTTATATCAGTAATAACAATGACTATAATACTAATAATAATAACAATGACTATAATACTAATAATAATAACAACAACAACAAAAACAATAATAATAATAATAATAATAATAATAATAATAATAATAATAATAATAATAATAATAATAATAATAATAATAATAATAATAATAATAATAATAATAATAATAATAATAATAATAGTAATAATAATAATAATAGTAGTAGTAGTAGTAGTAGTAGTAGTAGTAGTAGTAGTAGTAGTAGTAGTAGTAGTAGTAGTAGTAGTAGTAGTAGTAGTAGTAGTAGTAATAAACTACCTTTAAAACAAGCTTTAAAAAAAATAACGCCACCATCCAAGCTCGAACACACGACCTCTCGCTAGCCCAAAAACGCCCTTAACCATTCAGCTGCTACTTACTTTTCTGTTTTATTATATAACTTAAATTAATTTAAACCGCATTTCTGTATTCTTCTTCTTCTTGATAACAACGATCTACTAGAGTAATTCATAAACGTCGAATTTAATTGGTTTGGTTTAAGACTTAAGTTTGAAACAGAGATAAACGGCTTGTAGGTGTTCATGATTAACAGAACAGAAGGAAAGAAAGGGAAAAAATACGATTTACAGCAAGAAAATACTCGCGAAGAACTCAAACATCAATTTCAAATTTTCGAACGTTTTAGATCATAATTTCTACATGAAAAAGGTTTTAAATCATTCCTAGAAACTTTAGAAATCATTAATTGAACTTGAAACCTCAAAACAAACTCGAATTTTACGATGAACAATTTGTTTGACTTTTTAAATTTAATCTTTGCCTCCAAAATTCTAATTCAATAAAAGGAATTGGAAGTTGAAACTTTGTAAGTAGTTTGAATAGAGTAATCCTATGACTTCTGCATTTATAGTTTTTGAAAATTGTTTCAAAATCGAGCTTTTGAATTAAATGAACAAGAACAGAGGTGTCGACTTCTGTTTTTTTAATTCTTGTTTTTAATTACGAATTGTAGTAGTGGATAGTTGTAACTGATAATCGAGATAGCCAAATGGTTTGATTTATAGCCAAATGGTGTTGACAGGTTCAATCAGTGAAAAGAAAGAAAGAAAATATATAAAGTCGATTAAGACACTCAACTGATTTTGTTTCTATATTGACAAAGGAATTCGACCTGTTAAATTTAGCAGACAAATTAAAAAAAAGAGATAGTGACCTGTAACTTAATTTGGAATCTGTCTGTATGATTTTTATATATATAATTAATATTAATAATTAATAAATATAAATATATTAATAATAAGATTACTTTTAATATTATTAATAAAAATAATAATAATAATAATATAAATAACAAGAATAATGATATTAATTATAATTAATGTTAATAATAATAATAATAATAATAATAATAATAATAATAATAAGAATAATAATAATAATAATAATAATAATAATAATAATAATAACATTAATGATAATGATAATAATAATAATAAGTTGTATCTTAATAAAAATAACAATACTTATAATAATTTTAATAATATCAGTAATAATAATAATGATATTAATAATATTAATATTGATAGTAATAATGATATTAATTTAACAAATTATGCGTATCAAATTTCATGTCTATATATATATATAATAATACTGATACTAATATTATTATTAATATTAATAATAATAATAATGAAAGTAATAATAATATTAGTATAACAATTATATTTTAACATGTAATAAAATTTAATATATTTACCTTACACATTATTAATTATGTAATACTTATATTATATAATAACATACTTAAATATTTAACATTTATATATTTTATATATATATTACAATATACATATAATATTAATTATGTATATATATATATATATATACATATATATATATATATATATATATATATATATATATATATATATATATATATATATATATATATATATATATATATATATATATATTCATTTTAATAATAGCTTAATTATTTTATATATTACTTTACATTTTCAATTCAAATGATTAAATTTTATTTTATTATTTCAAATTATTATATATGCTTATATATATATATATATATATATATATATATATATATATATATATATATATATATATATATGTATATATACAAACAATTGTTCGTGAATCGTCAGAAACAGTCGCAGGTTAAATGAATTCATGGAAAATAGTTCAAAAATTTTGAGACTCAACATTACAGACTTTGCTTATCGTGTCAGAAATATGAAATTATATAAAGATTCGGTTCAAAATAAGTCAAAATTTTCCGGGTCGTCACAACTTAGCCATGGTGTTCTTTATGGTTGAACTCTTTTTAAAGGGCCTAACTATCTTTTTAAACCCAATTATTAACGAAAGCATCCAAAGACATCACGTCTCTCGAATACGGCATACCCTGTATTCTATTATGCTTAAGAAAGTTTAGACCTTTGTAGAATGTTAATACGTCACCCAACCGAGTCGCTCAATTGGATGAGCCGTCTGAACGTGTATGTCTGTAGTGAGATTGCACAGGCGTCGGGAGTAAGAGATGTTGCTGTCTATTCAGAATCTTCAAGCCTAACGCATTACCCATTGACATGTCTTATGACAGGGGCGTTAGGATCAGTGTAATGAATACAAGGTCACTACCTATTCAGGAGCCAGCATTCCATAATCTCAGCAAAGTAACTAACGAAACCATAGTATGTGCTTGCTTTAACCTTATCTAAATTACAAATTTTATCGCATTTACTTTATTTTACCTTATAAATTAGAAAACCCAAAATTAGGTAATAAACCACTACTCCTTCACTTTTGGATTATCTTAAGCTTTAATTATAGGTTCGATTCTACTGATATCTTAAAAATACGGCCCTAGGTCATACTTCCCTTACTCACCATAATAAGGAGTAGTACGATTTTGGCCCTACTAAATATAAATTTAAAACTATTGCTTCCTCTCCCGATAGCTGATTCTGACGTCCTGCGGCCTAACGACACCGTAGAAATAAAACCGTCCGTTTCGGTCATATCAGGGAGGAGTGAGTTTTTGGCGCCGCTGCTGGGGAACTGGTATCAGACAATACTGCTTCTATCAAACCTATTTGCAAGCATTTAGTGGTTTCTAAGAAAGACAATTATACACGGACTTAGTTGTTGGATTTTTCGAACAGTCTCCAATTATATTAGACCCAAAAGGATCCTGCCTCTACGTAGTCGGCCTGGCCACTTGGTTTATTGAATAGTTTGTGCGAAGCTCTGTTATCGAAATACCAGCGAATCGGTAGCAAGAACCAAAAACATAATTAAACCTAGGATAATTACCTTGAATTACCTTAGATTACCTTAAATTACCTTAGATTACTTTAGATTAAGATCGCTTTAGTTTGCTTTAGACTAAATTAGGAACTTAGCTTAAAATTTAAAACAAAAGGGCATACTCAGTGTATGACCCAAACCCGATCTAGACCAGGCCCGTTGTTATTCGTACCTGATCCAGACGCAATAATCTCTAAAGCACACAAAGAAGAGCGAATCAGAAATTAAATGGCGTTACGCATTATTATAGCAGAAAACACCAAACCCTCGATTGAAGGTTGAGGAGGACCAATCAGATTTTCGGAGATTCAAAGACACTCGTTCGAGTTAAAACATCATATTATACAGCTCATCCAAAATGGTTGTCAACTTCATAGACTACTGAATGATGATCCTAACTCTCACCTTGATAAATTTATATCTCTTTCAAACTCCTACAAACAGCCAGGATAGGACAAGATATAGTCTGGCTATACTTGTTCTCCTATTCTCTCACTCATCATGCACAAACATGGTTTGAAGGATTGGAAAAAGATTCCATCATGTCATGGACGGAGATGGCTAGTAAATTTCTAACAAAATATCTCCCTCCTTCTAAATAAACCAAGCTTAAGAATGACATCATTAACTTTAAACAAAGTTACGATGAATCTCTTTACACCGCATGGAAGCGATTGAAAACTCTGTTGAAGAAATGCCCTAATCACCAGCTAGAACGGTAAGACCAAATCTGTACCTTCTATAATGGTCTTACGGTAAATAATAGGACGACGATCGATGCAGCAGCTCAAGGAAATCTGATGGACCAAACCGCAGACAAAGCTTGGGAATTGCTCGATAACATTAAAATGCATCATCATGACTGGAACAGTGGTGAAAGAACTTCATCATCTGCTCCACTTTAATAATCAAACGGAGGCCATCAAATCCCCCACAGATAAGATGGAGTCTTTTGCCAAATAACTCGGAGAATTAAATGCACAACCGCAGCAGGTCAACCAGGTTCAGGCTTGGTTACGAGAATATCAAGTTGAGTACGAGAATCCTAAAAGTTCAGTCTGTTATGTTCAATACCCAACTCATCAATCAAATCTCGGATTCAATCAACAACCTAGGGTTAACCAATTTCAAAGAAACAACCAGCCTTTTCGCTATTGTTACCAACCTTATCCACCCTAACAATCTCAATTGATCTACGATCAACCACTTCCACTCACTGGACCACCAGCTGAATAAAATTCCCCAACCACCCAACTTACAAAAGTAACCAACCCTGCTATCGGGACTGATGATCAATTGACTCAGTTCATTCAAGGACAACAATAGCTAAATCAGAGAACTGCGTCTAGACAAGACCAGACGGAGATACTCATGCGAAACCAATTAGCTCTGCTCAAAAATCTAGAAACGCAGCTCGGACAGTTATCACAACGCCTTGAAACCCGACCACAAGGAAGATTACCTAGTAATACTATCCAAATTTCCCACATAGAGGAAGCTAAGCAAATGGACTCCATAATCCCAAAGGAAGAACCACGGAGAAGGTCAGCTAGGCTCAAGAACAAATCGACATATTCTCAGACGCTATCCACACAAACTCTGGTTTGTGTACCTTATCTTGGAAGGCTACTAGAAGAACCATCCAAGCTTGATACCTACAAACTTGATTGAAGATTCCTGGACACCATGTCCAAAGTTACCAACCAAAAGAGACACATCTGAAGGCTTCTCTCCACGAAGGAGAGGATACCAGATTCCAACAAAATTCCACTGAGTGAAGAATGCTCGGCATTACTCAGAAACTCTTTACCACAAAAACTAGGAGATACGGGCCGATTCATTTTCCCGTGTTCAATCTACCATTCATGCGCTAGCAGATTTAGGAGCAAGTATCAACCTAATCCCCTACTCTCTCTACAAGATATTAGAGTTAGGATACTTATCACCAACTAAAATGACAATCCAACTTGCCGATCACACAATCCGATATCCTAAGGGCATAGTTGAGAACGTCTTGGTGAAAGTCGACAAATTCTTATATCCTACGGATTTCATAGTGATGGACATCAAGGAAGACCTACATACACTGATAGTATTACGGAGACCTTTCATGAATACGGCTAGGACTGTCATTGATGTGTACAATCAAACCTTGATCTTGCGATCACATGGGGAGAGCGTTACCTTCAAAATTGACCGACCTACCGATCTTTCTGGACAGGCCGAGATGTTTGCTATTTCCACCAAACAGATCACTTCCGATGATGAGTCCCCACCACCAGCCGATGATATCTAGATGGGTGTTGAATCACAGTTTGTTGACAACCCAGAAATGGAAGAAGAGTATCCCAACGAAAAAATAGAGGAAGAAGAAGAATCTGAGGAGGAAGAGAAAAATGGGAGATGTAAAAGAAACTGCGATAGAACCCTCTCTAAGCTTGGAAGAAAATTCCAATTATCATAAAGAATTAATGAGGCTAGAGATGGAGGACCACAATTTAATTATTCAATTCAAAAAGAAAAAGGCTGAGGTTAAAGATATAAAGATTGACCCTGCAAGTGTCGAAGTGAAACAACCGAATACTGAAGAAACCCATTCATCAGACAAATCAACAGAAGAAAAGTATTACTGATGATGACGAGGAAGAGAAAAATGAAGACATTTTGGATGATTCACATTCTCCACCCGCACCAGATCTAGAGGAGCCAGACTCTTCTTCAGATCAGATTCCGGTCATATCAAATCACGCCCACATGATAACCTTCACCAATGACACCGATGAATTTGAAGATATTCTCGAAGTCATCCGTAAATCAACAATTTTTTTCACACCACGATTAAAGGAACATATCAAGGCAATCGAAGATGAATACAACCGCTATCTATCAAGAGAAGATGATGATGTTGAAATCTTAGAGGAACACATTCAAGACTTTATCAATACTCTTCACGATCATATCTTCCATGAAGAAAGGCAACGAGAGCACAATTCGGTGGTTTGCACTATTCTCGAGACAAGATTTTGTCAAGATCAGAAGATCATTTACTCTAAGGTTTACAACGCCTTAGCCGGATCTGTACTTCCGTTCTCAGCAAACCAACGAGCACTACTGACTCTCATCCGGAAACATATGGATCTTTCCACCGGACGCCCAAATTATCACTCTGATTTGCAAATGATCGAATATATTCACAGCCTCTTCGTTCTCTTGGAAAAAGATAATTTCGAAAGCACACCAGACAGGCTAGTGATTTACGTAAAAATTGATCACCACGCTGATCTGATTATTAAACAGTTACGAGATGTAGTAGCGAAAGAAGGAAGATGCAACAATCCATTTTCACACCTGGAACAAGACCGAGTCAACATTGCCACCTTTGTTACGAAGCAGATAGCACGTATCTTCCACGAATACACTGATACTAGTTTCACGTTTAAAGCTGGATGTCGGGAGATATACTCCAAGACGATGACATTAATTCTTGGGTCAGGATTGCTTTTCACTTGTTTTCAGCTACGCCTCTTGACAAATTTGTGCAAAGCTACAGACTCCTACTGTGCACATCACCATTCTGAAGATTTTGAGATACTAAAGATACAATTTATGACACTATTTGAAGACCTCCGAAATGAGCATCCAGTCAGAGAAACAATCACTACGAGCACTGCCTCGACGATTGACATTCATGGATCAATCAGCAAAGCCGTAGATCATATTCTCATCGGACTTCAAGTTTTGTCACGAGCTAAAAATGCACATTATCTCTCCTTCAGAAGATCTTCAAGAGAAATACCGGACCTTCTACCATTTTTGGTCCGGCACTTTCTTTGAATCTATCCACCAAGACTCACATTCTGAAATGCCCCGTTCATATAAATATAAACGATTCACAATAGTTGATTACATTACGAGATAGTTGACCTCTATATGATACATTTTACAAACGTTGCATTCGTTTTTAAAAGACAAACTTTCTTTACATTGAAAGTTGACGGAAAGCATACTATTTCATAATACCTCCAACTATAATTGACTTAATAATAATCTTGATGAACTCGGCGACTCGAATGCAACGTCTTTTGAAATATGTCATGAATGACTCCAAGTAATATCTCTAATATGAGCAAATGCACAGTGAAAGATTTCTTTCATACCTGAGAATAAACATGCTTTCAAGTGTCAACCAAAAGGTTGGTGAGTTCATAGGTTTATCATAAAACAATAAAATTCATCATTTTGATAGACCACAAGATTTAAATGCTGCATGGTACAAATGGGCCCAAATCCTATACCCACCTGTAATGTACATGCGATATCTTTTAAATACAGTACACCTTTCTCGTGTACGAAATCATCTTTCATAAATCTTAGTAACTGATATTGCTCCAAACGAACATATAATTAGTCGTAATATCGTTCCAATATGTAAAGTTTTTAAATGTAATTTCCTTATTTTTAGTTATAATAGTTAAATAAATAAGTGCGAAGATGAAAGACGCAAATCGTTCGAAAATGAAGATTTAAAGACAAAAACGAAGATTTGAAAGACCAAAACGTCCAAAATGCTCAAACGTACAAGTTACACTCCAAGTGGTTTAATTTATCGAAGAAAAACATCTAAAATTGACAAGAGTACAAGACGCAGAACGCAAAGTACACGATATTAAATTATACGAAAATGCGTTCGAAAATCCGAAACCGAGACATGAACCAACTATCAACGTACGACTCAACGGAGCAAAAATTACAAGTCAACTATGCACAAGAATATAATATAATATAAAAATAATTCATAATAATAATAATAATATTAAAATTACAATCAAAGAGCCATTTGAACGAAGAATTGAATTGTAATTCAATTTTGGCAACCAACTTTCTATCAACTTGTGTTGTCTTTTTCTATAGCCATCAGAGTACAGAGCCTCAAGTTGTTTACCTTATCAAACTTTCAAATGTCAACATTTCAACAGTAGGCATATTTGCCTATAAAAGAAGGCAGAGGACGAATACAATTTTACACCAATTTTCATAATCCATTTCTCAATCTGTCTCTTATATTTATAAATTATAATTTATAATTTAAGTAAGTTTAGTTTAGTTTGGGTATTGTAACGTCTAATTTACGGGTTTTTAATTAGAGTTCTGTCCGTGTACCGCTACGCTAATAAATATCGCTTTTTACCGTTCCAACTCGCTGTAAGTCTCCACGTTCCAACTTTATTTTCACGTATCGTTATTATCGTTATTATCGTCGTTATTATCGTTATTTATTATTTATTATTGTTATCATTATTATTATTGTTACCATGTCCACTTTATATAATTTATATTTCTACGCTGTTATAATGTCCAACCTAATATCCATAGTGGTAACTAAAATGTAGAACCTCTGGACAAATAGATTGAACCATTTATAATATTATGATGTAACTTTGACTATTTCTAATATTAAGTTTAATCACCGACCCATTGTTATATAAATTAATATTTTCACCCCTATCACATAATTTATTAAAATTGATAAACGAGTGCATTAAATTGACATAAATTATGCTTCAACACCTCGGTGATCTAGACGAACATATGGTCAAATTATTGACAATAATTTAGAAGTGTGATTCGGTGGTTTGGGTAATATTACAGTTTATATAATCGTGTAATTATAAAAAGGGTAAGACCGTTATAATTTTGGTTTTAACGAAAATAAAAACTGGATTAAATCTCAATTTAAATAGCCGGGGTATAATTTAATTCGCTAAAACGAGATCTAAACGAAAGTGAGATTTAGTTTTAGTTAATTAAATCTTTATAAATCGAAAGATAAAATATAAGGATATATATTAAAACATCGTAATCGGACTTAAAAACAATCCATAAATCCAGAGGGGACATATTTTAGTAGCCACTACTTTACCTTCTTATAAATCTCATCAATTTCACTATTTACCATATAGTAAATTTTAATTACTTTTTACTATTTTGCTATATTGCCATGAAAAACCTTATTTATTCTATTTTGTCAAATTAGTTAAATTGTATTTTTATTGTCGTTAATTTAGTTATTCCATTTTAGTTAAATTTAAATTCCGTTTAATTAAGTAGTAAACCCTAATCCAAAATTCCCCTTTTAAATAGTTTAACTTTTAGCGATTAAACCTTGAAAACTCCATCTCCCTGTGGAACGAACCGGATTTACCAACGAACTATTACTACACGGATAGGAAAAAGTTGCCTATATGTGTGAAATCAATCCTAAATCATAAAAATGCCATATAATCACAACCAATTCGTGTAATATTTTCAATCTAAATCAGATCAAAATAAAAGGACACGATCTTTCATCATCAACTTTTTGGCGCCGCTGCCGGGGAAAGTTGGCAGTTAAATAAATAGATAATTTTTCTGATTCGTAGTAATAGTTGGATTTGTACGTGGACTGGGTTATTGGAGCCAAACAGTACTCAATTATATTGAGACCAAATGAATCCTGCCCCTCTGCTGCATCTTTTGGCTATTCGAAACGTGGGCAAAATCAGAAGGAAAATCTGTTTGTTTAAAGGTTTTTATCATTGTTTTTAGTTATTCAATCCTTTCGTGAAAATTCATTTTCAAGAAAGTTCAATGTTTATACACTTTGTGAATAAATCCTTCAAGACTACATACAGTTTTTCAATTATATGACCCGTTCAGGAAATCCTAAACTCATTGCACTTAATCTAGAACCAGAAAAAAACTTGAATAAAAGATTAAAACAAAAAAAAACAACAAATATTAGGTAGTACTAGTCAACCGAAAACACCAAAAAATATCAAAATACAAGTAGGAAACACTAGTGGTCAACCAGAAATCAAAACTGAACTTGAAACCATCATCATTAAAGAAGAAATGACAGAAGTAACACCTGATCCAAATGATCTACCGATGTGGAATACCAGACAAACTGTTCCCCCTCTCGCACTTGCACCTATAAGAAGACCTGAAATTGAGGCTGAAAACTGGGAAGTTAAGGGGCAGTTTATGCACATGGTTCGTGAAAACCAATTCGACGGAAGACTTAATAATAATCCAATAGAACATCTAGAAGCTTTTGAAGATTTATGTGAACTGTACAAAAACAAAGATGTTTCTTCAGATGCATTTAAGTTAAGAACTTTTCCATATTCGTTAATCGGAGACGCAAAAGCATGGTTGAAAGCATCAAAACCTGATTCTATCACAACTTTTAACGAATTAAGAGAAAAATTCATTACCCGATTTTTCCCACCGGCAAAAGCCGAAAGACTTAGAACTGAAATCACCACTTTTAAACAAAAGGCGGATGAAACTCTTTATGATGCATGGGAAAGATTAAAAAGAATGTTACGAAATTGTCCGCAACACGAATTGCAAAAAGGGCAAATAGTACAAACTTTTTATCGTGGTATATTAGATTCCTCCGCTGGAGGAGTACTTATGTACAAATCACCAAATCAAGCGTATGACATGTTAGAAGACATGTCAGTTCATACTTTTGAATGGACACCGTCTAGAGATCAACTACCTAGAAGGACGGTGGCAAGCCTTAAAGAAAATGAAGACAACAACACAACCATAGCTTCACTGTCGAATCAATTCAAAAAGTTTGGAAGAGAAATAGAGAAACTAAATTCAACAGTTTTAGCATTGCAAGTAGGATGTGAAATCTGTGGACAACCACATTTCACGAAAGACTGTGATATCAATGATCGGCCAATGAACTCAGTAGCACAAGTTAATTTTATAGCCAATCAAAGACAAGAAAATTTTCAAGGAGGAAATTCTAATTATCAACCTGCAAACCCAGGATATCAAAACTCGAAGAATTTTGCTTTTCAAAGAAATGGACCACCTGGCTTTTTCAATAGAAACCAACCTCCATTTCCACCTCAACAAAATTTCCAACAACAATCGTTACCTCAATTACCGTATCAACAACAAAATCATAACACGCAGCCAGTAGAGAAGAAATCTAACTTTGAAGAAGTTATGATGAATTTTGTCAAAAGTCAATCAGAAACAAATGTGCAAGTGAAGAGACAATTACATCAAGTCCAAATGGGAAACGAGCAAGTACAAAGGAATCATCAAGCATCAATTCAAAACCTTGAAAGAGATATGGGAAGAATATCCCAATTGCTTGTTGAAAGGCAATCGGGAACTTTATTGTAACGACCCGGAAATTTCCGACCAAATTTAAACCCTAATCTCTATATGGTTCCGACACGATAAGCAAAAACCCTAATGTTGAGTCTAGAAAGTTTGAAATCTATATTCGGATAATCAGTACCCTTTGACCAAGCATGACGATTCACGAACATTTATGTGTGTATAGATATATATGTATATATAATTAATTTATAAATATTATATGAAGAAATTAGAATATTTCAGTCTATGTAAATATTTGTATGTTGTTATGCTATTATTATTAATGTTACTAAAATTATTATTATTATTATTATTATTACCATTATTATTATAAGTAGTTGTAAAAGTATAATTTTTGTTATCATTATTATTATATTAAAAGCAAATACAAACTAGTATTATTGTTATCAATAATCAATAATAATGTTATTAGTATCATTTATATTATTGATTGTTATTTATTATTATTATTCTTATTACTATTATTATTAGTATTTTTTATAATATTAATAAAATTAATAATATTATTATTAGATAATACAGTTATTAATTATAATACTCTGTATGATATGTAAGCAGATATATAAAGATAAAAAAAAAACGCATAGGATCTAGTTATAGTTCTTATCCTGTATCATCTTTAGACTTTTTCTTTCTTTTCTATTTCTCTCGTGACAAACTGTCGACTCCTATATCCACCAAACAACTCTCATCAATTATAAAAGGCGGGATTATCAAAACACATAACCATATTCTCTTCAAATTAATCAATCAATTCAGCAACTTTTCATTTGCTTTACTTTCTATTTAACATACACCAACCCACCTTCTATATTCCTACAACAACCACTCATCACCCGTTACTTTTATTGCATATTTCTTTCTCTTTATTGATTGAGTTACACTAACACAATTTACACCTTATACCATCTTGTAAACCACCATAACATCACCAACACAATGAGTCATCTTCTTCCTTATGGATATCGAACTAAACAAACCCAGGATCCATAGCTTTATTCGGGTTAACTTGACCTGCACCAAAAATCTAATGGGTTACCATCACTTAACCCACCAAGAACCCCAAATCGTTTTCATGTTCTGTTATTCTTATTTTTTTTACGAGAACCATCACTATCGTTATCACCACCTAAAACTCATCGCCACAACCGTGTTACCATGTCTTCTATTTCTTTTGAACCACAACACCCTCACCAACATATAACCGAACACCTCATCGCCTTTGATTCTTCCTATTTGTTCGAAAACCACCAAAACCAAAACTCATTTACAGCTACTGTTACGGTGGAGTACTGCTTCTTTCTCTCTCTTCGAATTCCATTGTGAATCACCCTCCCTTTCACCATTGTTATTACACGATTATAAACATCATCCTCACCATCATGTTCTGCTCGATCCTATTCCAGTTCTGGTCAGTCGAAGACCATTATATTGAACCAACAAACCTCCCTCTCTCTCATCTTTCCTCTCTCTATATTTTCTCCCATATATGTGCTGTTCACAGACCTGTATTCCATTGAAAGTTGCAGCTAAAGTGCTGCGTTTGTTTTTCTGTTTCTTTTAAATAACGTGGATGATGATGATAAAAGTTTATTGATGACATGAAGAAGAAGGAAAATATCGAACAATGATGGTGATATTTCGTGAAGATGAATGATTGATGATGAAAGTATCTAGATAAATATGATAATGATAATGTTGATTGATAAACCGAAGACCCACTTTTGTTTTCCTGTCGTGTTGACCTACTCGATGCATAAAACTGTTATTGAATATTAATTTGATTGTTGGGCTTCCAAGATTATGTCCAAATTGATAAACGGGCCGTTATTAGATTTGAATTTTAATTGGGCCGAAACCCAAACTTGAATTAAGGGAAAATCGATGGTGATAATTAAAAGGAAGATAAAATGGCAAACGGTTTTTACATATTAAATAAATAAACGAGCGGTTTAAAGCATAAACAATCGAAGGAGTCAATGGTTTGGAAGGGAAGTGTTTAGACGAGAGGTCTGGGGTTCGAGCCTGGACTGAGGCATAATTTTTAGGAGCTCACTTATTAAGGTAGTAAATACATTTTATTATTTTTATTATTATTATTATTATTATTATTAATATCATTAAAGTGAGCAATTGGATTAATATTACTATAAATATTATTACTAGTATTATCTTCAAAATTATCATCTTTGAAATTAATATTATTAACAAAAGTATTTATTTAAAATTTATCATTTTCATTTTCATTATCATTATAAATATTATTATTTTTATCATCATTACTAACATTATTATTATTATTATTACTATTATTTTTATTACCTTTATTATATATTATTATTATTTTCATATAAAAATTTTATCATTTTTATAATTATTATTTCTAACAAACAAATGTTATCTATATAAAATATATTACAAGTCAACCAATATTACATACTAATATGTTTTAACTAATATATTACCATTTATATTGATAAAACTTTAATTAAATTATAAATTATATATGTATTATAAATATAATTATATTTAAAGATACTAAATTTAATAAATTACAAAATATAAGTAAACTTAATTGATTAAATAGGATATGTGTTAATATATATACAACTGATATAGGTTCGTGAATCCGAGGCCAACTTTACACTTGTTCAACGATGTTATATGTATTTTTACTACAAAATACATTAGGTGAGTATATAGTCCCACTTTTAAACTCTAAATATTTCGGGATGAGAATACATGTATTTTATGTTTTACGATATGGACACAAGTAACTGAAAAATATATTCTACGTTGAGTTGTACCACTGGCATACTTCCCTGTAGCTTGGTAACTAATATTTACAGCGGTATTGTAAACGCGAATCCTGTTGATAGATCTATCGGGCCTGACAACCCCAACCGGACTGGACGACCAGTATTCAACGGTTGCACAGTACTTCGTTTCGTGACTACACTTGGTACAGTGTAGTAAGATTTCATAATAAAGGGAATATGCGACGTGATTAATTGTTAAGTATGGTTACCAAGTGCTCAACCACTTAGAATATTTTTATTAAATGTTTACATATGAAATCTTGTGGTCCATTGTTATAACGCTGCTAGCATCAAACCTATATATCTCACCAACTTTATGTTGACATTTTAAAGCATGTTATTCTCAGGTACGAATTAAGTCTTCCGCTGTGCATTAACTCATACTAAAGACATTATTTGGAGTCGACCATCGCAATGGGATCAAATGTTGAAGATATCGTCCGGATGGATAAGGACGGGTCTTTACAGGTGGTATCAGAGCGGTGGTCTTAGTGAATCAGGTCTTGCATTAGTGTGTCTAACTAGTAGCTGTTAGGATACATTAATGAGTCTGGACTTCGACCGTGCCTGCATGTCAAAAGTTTTGCTTATCATTTCTAGTCGTAAATTATTTGCTTATTATCCTTAGGGAATTGCCTGCTTATCATTCATAAGTCTAGACACGTCTTACTGCATTTAGTGCATCGATAGTGTATAGACAAAATTCATATCTTAGCATATCTGTTACTTTGGACTTTAGTTGACATCTTTTCAAAGATTCTCCGTAATTTACGGGATTTTGGTATTATATATACATATGTAAAGTATGTATAGAAGAGTACCAAATCTAACTTCTATAATCTATTTCATACCAAAAATTCATTTTTCCGATTATACAAGATGGATTCCGCATCTAGTTCGAATTCTTCAGATTATGACGGCTATGCCGATATGGATTTTCATTCAAGCTCCGAAGGCAGCATCACCGGAATGGATCAATCAATCTCCCATCATCTATTCTGGATGAATTGGGGGTGGGTTCGTAATATACTAAGTCACTGGAGACATGAAGAGGGTGATCCCTTCCATCCACCAAATTGCCCTCTTGGCGATGAACCTGAAGCACTTACCGGCGAACCAGTTCGAGAAACCATTTTCTCTCTCATTTCTAGAGTATCTCATCACGATTATATACTATCCCATATTTCAGATCTTGTTCATTCGCTCACTCCAACCACCAATCATCCCGGTGTACTAGCAGAAGTTAACGAACTTCGCGCTCGCGTGACGGCTTTGGAGAATATGGTGCGAAGGTTACAAACACCAGCAGCAGCACCAGCAGCATAATCCGTACCACCATCATCAACACCGACAGTACCCATATCACCCTCAACCACAACCGCGTCGTAAACCTCAACATCACAATTTGTACCTCGGATATCAACATCACACACCTCAATATCACTATCTGTACTTCGAGTATGATCTTCGTTTTACATATCATTCTATATCGATTATCTTTGCTTTACTTATCGTTCTATCTCATTTATCTTCGTTCGACATGGTAATTATGTAATCTTTAATGTTTTAGAGATCATGTAATCAAGTATTAACGATAAATCAAAAAAAAAAAAAAAAAAAAAAATTAATATCTTATTGACTCATTAGATCCATGATTACATCTGAAGAAAATATATATACAAGTATATTTTCATAAAGATTGTAATTAAAAATTCTTTCGTACAAACTGTTAATGATGAAAATATTTTAACGGGTAGGTAGTACCCGAGGAATATTTAGATCTCACATTAATAAGTTACAGTGTATATTCTTCGAATCTGATTCAACGGTTATTTGCTATCTCACCTACAATCACCGATATACGTATCTGTTCACCCCAGATTTACCATTTCCATTTCAATTTCAAATTTGGATTTTTATCTATCAGAATCCAACAAGTGGCATAAAGAAGAAATATTGGACAAATTAAAAATTGTTAGAAACACACGAATTAACTAATTGAAATCTGTTAAGGATTCCACGCTAACTGTTCCTAGTTAACTGTTCCCAGCTAACTGTTAATTCCGTATTACATTTTATCGCAATTTATTTATTGTCATTTAAGTTCTGTTATTTATTTTACGCACTTTAAATAACGGGACACGTATACAAGGTTTCGACCTATCATATCGACCCATCTATATATATATTTCGAAACAACCATAGACACTCTATATGTGAATGTTGGAGTTGGCTATACAGGGTTGAGGTTGATTCCAAAATATGTATATACTTTGAGTTGTGATCGACACTGAGACTGGTACACGGGTCACGATACGTATTAGTTAATTCAAATATTATATATTTAATTTATATATGAATATATTGGATCATTGTACAATCGGACTATTGGACTGCTAACTTTGGACAATTAAAATGAATTAAAATATTGATTATAACATATGAAACTAGACTAATCTTCAAGTTTGCCACTTGATTTCATCCTAAACCTCATTTGTATCTCGACGTTTACAATCCGCGTACAAACCTATCAGGATTCTTGAAAATACCTCAATCGAGAAGTTGAACCGACCGCACTTCATCTACTGAAGAAAAGATCTATACACATGAAAAACTCTTGAACCCAGTGTCATAGTTTAACACGTACCGCGGCGAATTCTTTAGCATTTATTAGCAAAAACAACCTTACGATTCCTTTTCAAAGTAGCCAATTTTGTCACAGCTTCCGCAGAACAACTTCGACCTTTCATTCGAATAAGTCTTATTATAACTTTGATATATACGATCGGTTTTCCTCATCGTTATCGGGAACCTTTCATACTCCGCCATGTTATCATCAGCATTTAATCATCTAAAAACACAATTCGCCCAAAAACACCTCGGATTGATAATCGACGATTCAGATATGACTGCATTAAATGCAGAGGAAACAGTAAAATTTTAGATGGCCTAAATGGCCAAAAGTTTGATGATAAAGAAGGGAATGTTAGGAACGCTCGATAGAAAATTTAGTGCTGAAAAATGGATTGAGCTAATCGTGAAGGAAACAAAGAACAAATACAAGGAATGAACCTGCCTTCAAATAATGCAAATGATTCGGTGTCTGTTGAAACCGTCAGTATGAACCCTACTCCTTATTCTAAACTTTTTCAGATAATATTATTCATCATCATCTTATCTTAGATATTATAAGATATCTTCATATTTTCCGCTATACATATTCTCCATATTTCTAAAGATATTTTCACAACTATTTCTATCTGCGATCATGTATCTCTCCGTAATATCTGCGTTATAAAATAAAAGAAACTGTATTAGTTTCTAAATTCTGAACCTTCGAAATTAAAATATGAATGTTTTGAAGTAGTATTGGGAACTGATGCATGAATTAGTATAATATAATGAAACTTGATCAAATTCATTATATTACAGTAAGTCATGTTGAGTTTCTAATGGAATGTGATGATTCACAGTACCATCATCATGTGCCATGTTACACGACTCTTACATTCTATCTAATTCTCAAACATATTAGGAACATATCATCTTGATAGTTTTATCTTTTCCAGGATATTCTGGTAATTTGACAAGTCAAAATCGTGTCATTACTATTTCTTTCTAAGAACATTAACTATGTTCATTCCAAGTTTCATACCTACGAATTTCGGACCATTACTCGCTTGACTCGAAGTCGGGAAGAGAAAACGAAAAATCTTAAAGTTCCGAAAAATAATGAAGAATATAAAGCCCAATAATAACTCCGAAAATTACAAACCGTGTATATCAATGCATATAGCAATATAAAGACACGGGAGAACAAGAAACACTATGAACACAAGAGTATAGTAGAAGTAAATAGATTCTTCCGGTGGTAGATAGAAAAGAAGAATTACAGATACAAAAGTTAGGAGTATATCAAGGATCAGAATGGGATGGAGCATATTGACAAATGTATTAAAGTAGGAATTAAGGAGAAAGAGTAGAAGATGAGAGTTGTGGAGAATAAGGAAACGGAGGGGTGAATTTATAGAGAAATATCCGACAAAGAAATCGAAACAGATTGCCGCATTAAATCAAAGAAAATCCTGATCGCCGAAGAACCAAATCTTATTACGTAAGATTTTCTTTAAATCCCTTAAATTCCGGAAATCAATAGTAACTACGTCATCGGTTAAAACGAATATATTTATTTACTCAATTCACTCTTTTGTGATAGCTTCACTCGTACGTCTCACGTAATCGAATCGTTTTATCTATATCTCCCAATAATGATAAAACTCCATATTTACATCATATTTGTCATGAAAACATTCCTGATGTTATCTATGACGACCTCTATCAAATTTCGAGGACGAAATTTCTTTAACGGGTGGGTACTGTAACGACCCGGAAATTTCCGACCAAATTTAAACCCTAATCTCTATATGGTTCCGACACGATAAGCAAAAACCCTAATGTTGAGTCTAGAAAGTTTGAAATCTATATTCGGATAATCAGTACCCTTTGACCAAGCATGACGATTCACGAACATTTATGTGTGTATAGATATATATGTATATATAATTAATTTATAAATATTATATGAAGAAATTAGAATATTTCAGTCTATGTAAATATTTGTATGTTGTTATGCTATTATTATTAATGTTACTAAAATTATTATTATTATTATTATTATTACCATTATTATTATAAGTAGTTGTAAAAGTATAATTTTTGTTATCATTATTATTATATTAAAAGCAAATACAAACTAGTATTATTGTTATCAATAATCAATAATAATGTTATTAGTATCATTTATATTATTGATTGTTATTTATTATTATTATTCTTATTACTATTATTATTAGTATTTTTTATAATATTAATAAAATTAATAATATTATTATTAGATAATACAGTTATTAATTATAATACTCTGTATGATATGTAAGCAGATATATAAAGATAAAAAAAAAACGCATAGGATCTAGTTATAGTTCTTATCCTGTATCATCTTTAGACTTTTTCTTTCTTTTCTATTTCTCTCGTGACAAACTGTCGACTCCTATATCCACCAAACAACTCTCATCAATTATAAAAGGCGGGATTATCAAAACACATAACCATATTCTCTTCAAATTAATCAATCAATTCAGCAACTTTTCATTTGCTTTACTTTCTATTTAACATACACCAACCCACCTTCTATATTCCTACAACAACCACTCATCACCCGTTACTTTTATTGCATATTTCTTTCTCTTTATTGATTGAGTTACACTAACACAATTTACACCTTATACCATCTTGTAAACCACCATAACATCACCAACACAATGAGTCATCTTCTTCCTTATGGATATCGAACTAAACAAACCCAGGATCCATAGCTTTATTCGGGTTAACTTGACCTGCACCAAAAATCTAATGGGTTACCATCACTTAACCCACCAAGAACCCCAAATCGTTTTCATGTTCTGTTATTCTTATTTTTTTTACGAGAACCATCACTATCGTTATCACCACCTAAAACTCATCGCCACAACCGTGTTACCATGTCTTCTATTTCTTTTGAACCACAACACCCTCACCAACATATAACCGAACACCTCATCGCCTTTGATTCTTCCTATTTGTTCGAAAACCACCAAAACCAAAACTCATTTACAGCTACTGTTACGGTGGAGTACTGCTTCTTTCTCTCTCTTCGAATTCCATTGTGAATCACCCTCCCTTTCACCATTGTTATTACACGATTATAAACATCATCCTCACCATCATGTTCTGCTCGATCCTATTCCAGTTCTGGTCAGTCGAAGACCATTATATTGAACCAACAAACCTCCCTCTCTCTCATCTTTCCTCTCTCTATATTTTCTCCCATATATGTGCTGTTCACAGACCTGTATTCCATTGAAAGTTGCAGCTAAAGTGCTGCGTTTGTTTTTCTGTTTCTTTTAAATAACGTGGATGATGATGATAAAAGTTTATTGATGACATGAAGAAGAAGGAAAATATCGAACAATGATGGTGATATTTCGTGAAGATGAATGATTGATGATGAAAGTATCTAGATAAATATGATAATGATAATGTTGATTGATAAACCGAAGACCCACTTTTGTTTTCCTGTCGTGTTGACCTACTCGATGCATAAAACTGTTATTGAATATTAATTTGATTGTTGGGCTTCCAAGATTATGTCCAAATTGATAAACGGGCCGTTATTAGATTTGAATTTTAATTGGGCCGAAACCCAAACTTGAATTAAGGGAAAATCGATGGTGATAATTAAAAGGAAGATAAAATGGCAAACGGTTTTTACATATTAAATAAATAAACGAGCGGTTTAAAGCATAAACAATCGAAGGAGTCAATGGTTTGGAAGGGAAGTGTTTAGACGAGAGGTCTGGGGTTCGAGCCTGGACTGAGGCATAATTTTTAGGAGCTCACTTATTAAGGTAGTAAATACATTTTATTATTTTTATTATTATTATTATTATTATTATTAATATCATTAAAGTGAGCAATTGGATTAATATTACTATAAATATTATTACTAGTATTATCTTCAAAATTATCATCTTTGAAATTAATATTATTAACAAAAGTATTTATTTAAAATTTATCATTTTCATTTTCATTATCATTATAAATATTATTATTTTTATCATCATTACTAACATTATTATTATTATTATTACTATTATTTTTATTACCTTTATTATATATTATTATTATTTTCATATAAAAATTTTATCATTTTTATAATTATTATTTCTAACAAACAAATGTTATCTATATAAAATATATTACAAGTCAACCAATATTACATACTAATATGTTTTAACTAATATATTACCATTTATATTGATAAAACTTTAATTAAATTATAAATTATATATGTATTATAAATATAATTATATTTAAAGATACTAAATTTAATAAATTACAAAATATAAGTAAACTTAATTGATTAAATAGGATATGTGTTAATATATATACAACTGATATAGGTTCGTGAATCCGAGGCCAACTTTACACTTGTTCAACGATGTTATATGTATTTTTACTACAAAATACATTAGGTGAGTATATAGTCCCACTTTTAAACTCTAAATATTTCGGGATGAGAATACATGTATTTTATGTTTTACGATATGGACACAAGTAACTGAAAAATATATTCTACGTTGAGTTGTACCACTGGCATACTTCCCTGTAGCTTGGTAACTAATATTTACAGCGGTATTGTAAACGCGAATCCTGTTGATAGATCTATCGGGCCTGACAACCCCAACCGGACTGGACGACCAGTATTCAACGGTTGCACAGTACTTCGTTTCGTGACTACACTTGGTACAGTGTAGTAAGATTTCATAATAAAGGGAATATGCGACGTGATTAATTGTTAAGTATGGTTACCAAGTGCTCAACCACTTAGAATATTTTTATTAAATGTTTACATATGAAATCTTGTGGTCCATTGTTATAACGCTGCTAGCATCAAACCTATATATCTCACCAACTTTATGTTGACATTTTAAAGCATGTTATTCTCAGGTACGAATTAAGTCTTCCGCTGTGCATTAACTCATACTAAAGACATTATTTGGAGTCGACCATCGCAATGGGATCAAATGTTGAAGATATCGTCCGGATGGATAAGGACGGGTCTTTACATTTATCATCCAACACGCAACCAAACCCTAAGGGTAAGGAAACTCAAAATTCAAGTAATTTTTCGCAAGTTAATTCCATAACTACGAAAAATGGGTTAACCATTAACCCCGATATTCCAAACCCTCATGCTCCTATTCCTGTTTCAAAAGACAAAGAACATGTGGTGGAAGAAAATACGATGCCAACCACAAGTGCACCAAAAACTCAAAATCAACCACCATTGAAGGTATACAAACCTCCAATTCCATATCCGCAATGTTTGAAGAAAGATAAATTACAAGCACAATACAACAAGTTTGCTGACATGATTAAGCAAATTTGTATAAATGTACCGCTTGTAGATGTTCTTGCGGGTATGCCGAATTATGGAAGGTTTATCAAAGATCTTATAGCAGACAAAGGAAAATATGCAGAAGTTTCAACCACATTCCTTAATGAGGAATGTTCGGCAATTTTACAAAAGCAAAATTTGCCACCAAAACTTGGAGATCCTGGAAGGTTCATCATTCCTTGTCTGATGGGAGATTCAGTAATGTACGATGCATTAGCTGATTTAAGAGCAAGCAAACCTTATGCCTCAGTCCTTGTACTTAAAATTGAACTTAGGTGATTTAAAACCAACCAGGATGTGTATACGATTAGCTGATAGAACTTACAATTATCCTATTGGTATTGCTGAAAACCTACCAGTTAAAGTAAATCACTTAATCTTTCATGCTGATTTCGTTGTTCTTGAAATGGAAGAAGATAGTAAGGTTCCCCTAATTCTAGGGCGTCCCTTTCTAAATACTGCAGATGCAATTGTGCGCGTAAAAGAGAAAAATCTCAGCTTAGGTGTGGGGGAGGATAGAATTATATTAAACATAGATAAGGCTATGAAACACCCTATGTCTCCTGATGACGAATGTTTCCAAATAGACATTGTTGATTGTTGTATTGAGGAAGAACTACAAGAACTATTAAATGTCGACACCTCAGATTTCACCCCGATAGGTGAAGGTGAAGATTTTGATGTCGATATAGAGTTAGACAAGCTGTTGAAGGTAGTCACTGATGAAGAATACATAGAAGAAGAAATTCTCGGGGAAGATGAACCTTTTGAAGAAATTACCAATGGTAACAGATTTCAGATAAAATCTTCCTTGGAAGAACCACACACCTTGGAACTTAAAGAACTCCCGAAACATTTGGAGTATGCTTATCTCCAAGGAACGTCACAATTAATTTCATCAAAACTTTCCGATGACGAAAATGGTAGGTTAATGTCTATTTTAAAAACCCACAAAAAGGCAATTGCTTGGAAAACAACTGATATTCCAGGGATTAACACTGCTTATTGTACTCACAAAATTCTAATGGAAGAAGATTTTAAACCCGTGGTACAAAAGCAACGGAGGTTAAACCCTAACATGAAAGAAGTTGTCAAAAAGGAAGTTATCAAATTACTTGACGCCGGGTTAATTTACCCTATATCCGATAGCCCGTGGGTAAGTCCTGTACAAGTAGTACCCAAGAAAGGGGGTACGACTGTTATTCTAAATGATAAGAACGAACTCGTTCCTACGAGAACAGTCACTGGGTGGAGAGTCTGTATAGACTATCGTCGTCTAAACGACGCTACAAGGAAAGATCATTTCCCGCTACCATTTATCGACCAAATGCTAGAACGTTTGGCGGGAAAAGATTACTACTGTTTCCTTGATGGATTCTCCGGTTATTTTCAAATTCCAATTGATCCAAAAGACCAAGACAAGACCACATTTACTTGTCCATTTGGTACTTTTGCCTACCGACGAATGCCATTCGGATTATGTAACGCACCAGGCACTTTCCAAAGGTGTATGATGGCAATTTTTCATGACATGATTGAAGAAAGTATAGAAGTCTTTATGGATGATTTCTCTATTTTTGGAGACTCCTTCAACTCATGTCTCTCAAACCTTGAACGAATGCTAATTCGTTGTGAAGAATCAAATCTTGTTTTAAACTGGGAGAAATGCCACTTCATGGTGAAGGAAGGCATTGTTTTAGGACACAAGATTTCTCGAGCTGGAATGGAAGTAGACAAAGCTAAGATAGACGTTATTTTAAAACTTCCTCCTCCAACCAATGTTAAAGGAAATCGTAGTTTCCTTGGTCATGCGGGATTCTATCGACGATTCATAAAGGACTTTTCCAAAATCGCTCGACCCATGACTAAACTTCTTGAGAAAGACAGTACATTCGATTTCAACGACGTGTGTCTAAATGCTTTCTCCATTCTGAAAGAGAAACTTACGAATGCACCTATTATGGTATCACTTGACTGGTCCAAACCTTTCGAGCTAATGTGTGATGCTAGTGATTTCGCGCTGGGAGCTGTTTTAGGTCAACGTCAAGATAACAAATTTCAACCAATATACTATGCAAGTAAAACACTTACAAGAGCTCAGTTGAATTACACAACTACTGAGAAGGAGCTTCTTGCAGTAGTTTTTGCTTTCAATAAGTTTAGATCTTACCTGGTGTTATCTAAAACAATTGTTTATACCGATCATTCAGCCCTAAAGTACTTATTCAAAAAGCAAGATGCTAAGCCTAGACTAATTCGTTGGATTCTTCTCCTACAAGAATTCGACATTGAAATCAAGGATAAAAAGGGTGCTGAAAATCTTGCTGCAGATCACTTATCCCGTCTTGAAAATCCTAACTTAGAATCACTCGACGAATCTATTATTCACGATACTTTTCCAGACGAATTCCTTATGAAAATTAAAATGGAAGAAGAAATTCCATGGTTTGCGGACTTTGCCAATTATCTAGCCGCAGGAATTCTTGTTAAGAATCAAACTTATCAGCAAAAGAAGAAATTTTTCGCTGATCTGAAGTTTTACTTCTGGGAAAGCCCTAATCTCTTTCGTATAGGAGCAGATCAAGTTATTCGTCGATGTGTATACGGTAAAGAAGCTCAACAAATTCTGGAGCACTGTCATCAAGGACCAGCTGGCGGACATTTCGGACCAAGCTATACAACTAAGAAGGTCTTTGACTCAGGTTTTTACTGGCCAACCATTTTCAAAGATTCTTACAACATGGTAAAAACCTATGACGCTTGTCAAAGATCCGGAAATATCTCCAAGAGAGACGAAATACCACAACAAAGCATCCTTGTATGCAAAGTATTTGACATTTGGGGTATTGACTTCATGGGTCCATTCCCTGCCTCTAACAAATGCAAATACATTCTCGTAGCAGTCGATTACATTTCTAAATGGGCTGAAGCAAAAGCTCTACCCACTAACGATGCTCGAGTTGTTGTCAGCTTTCTCAAAAACCTTTTCTCACGATTCGGGCTTCCAAAAGCATTAATCAGTGATCGTGGAACTCATTTTATAAATCAATTACTCGAGAAAGTACTTAAAAAGTACGGAGTTAGTCATCGTTTCTCAACTTCTTACCACCCTCAAACGAGTGTCCAAGTTGAAAACATAAATCGAGGTCTTAAATGAATTTTAGAAAGAACAGTTAAGAATAATCCAAAAATCTGGCATCAAAAGCTAGATGATGCGCTGTTGGCATTTAGAACCGCGTTTAAAACGCCCATTGGTACCACTCCTTTTCGATTAATATATGGTAAGGCGTGTCATCTACCTGTCGAGGTTGAACATAAGGCGTACTGGGCAATAAAAGAATGTAATACGGACCTTGTAGAAGCCGGAGAAAATCGATTCTTACAATTGCATGAATTAGACGAGCTAAGGATTCAAGCATATGAAAACTCGAGATCTTATAAAGAGAGAACTAAGAAATGGCACGATGCTCGCTTAAAAGAGAAGAAAGCATTTGAACCAGGGGACAAAGTTCTAGTTTTTCAATCACGTTTTAAGTTTTCACCTGGGAAACTTAAGTCCCGATGGAGGGGACCTTATGAAGTAAAACAAGCATTTTCATCCGGATACGTAGAGTTATATGACAAGAATGGTGGTATTTTCAATGTGAATGGTCACAGACTTAAATTCTATTATGAAGGGTTCAACAACACTGAAAGAGATGACATCACATTCTACCCTAAGGACAAATAAATTCAGAGTAATTTTAGCTAACCACTCGCCTTCTTAAAACGTTTCAAATTATTTCAAGAGTGGAGCCCGATTGGTCTTTTCCGCTAGCAGACACTAAAGAACTAGTCTTCTCCCTCCATTCTGAATTTTTTTTAGTTTTGTATGAACTTAATATGCTTTTTAAATTTAAGTTTTGTGTGAATTTAAAAACAAAATTTACTTTATTTCTTTAAGTTTAAAAAAAATGATTTCTAAAATTCGCCGTGAGTTGAAAACTAGGTCGTAGAACCGAAATTGCTTTACCCAAGGACGGGGCGAAAAATTTTGTTATCATTATTTTAATATTATTGATCTAAAGTATGCCAAAAATATTATATGAATGTGGGGTAATATACCAAACTTCAAAAATATGTATATATGTTTGTAGTTTATTTTATGTACTAATAAGGGTAAAAAACGCATTTTCAAAGACTGAAATTTAGTTTAGCAAAAGCAACCAATTTTTGGCAAAACATATGAAAAGATGACAGAAATTTTGGGATGACGAACAAATCAACATCAACTGATTAAACAGAAAACTCGCAAGTTACGGCTTTTTAGCTAAAGAGGTTTTAACTCCCTTTCTATTCTAATTGCCCTCATGAATTTTATCTTGTCTGATTTCATTGCAAATGAGGACATTGCATGATCTCAAGTGTGGAGAGGGGTTATAAATTCTCTCGGGTTTACACTAGGCTTATTTTCTAAATATTGTGAAAATTTTAAAAAAAATTTAACTAAATGAATTCAAATCTTGTTTAATATGTTTATGAACGATAAAACTAGGTGCGGGTACCGAAATCATTGTTAACCTTAAAAAAGGACATAAATTGAGAAACAACTAAAACGCTTGAATTTATTTATTATAAATAAAAAGACGCATGAAAAAAGCCAAGTGTGGGGAGATTTGTCAATATATATGAGCTGTTATCACATGTTTATGCGAAGTTTATTGCAGGTACTTTTGCTTTGGGCTGTATAAATTTGTTTTACCCAGTAAATTATAATATAAATATAAGAAAAGATGGATCTACATGATGAATCAATTCCATCATTAAAATGAAGTAAAGTCTTCAGAAAAAGAAACGCGCTTCTTGATTTAGGTCAGGAAGTTGTCGTCCAGACCAGTTGTAGAGTCTACGAAAAATCTTGAAAAGTTTTCTCAAAAATCAGCTGCAAATTCACGGACCTCAGCATCAAACAGGGTCGCCATGTGGTCAGACTTATCCTAACCATGAGAGGATCTGTCTCGTAAAATGGGGAGGGCGCCGTGCAAATTAGCTTGATAAGACTAATGAATCAGACCCCCAGAAAGGATAATCTCCTTAAAGATTAAAAATCAGCATTTAAGCCTGATATTACTCAATCCTTGAGATTGACATTAAAGATTGAGAATTACAAACTCATGGAATTCGATGATATCTAAACTCGAGCTTGAACGAGAAAATATTTTGATCAAATTAAAACCGATTTATTTTCTGAAAACCTATTTTCAATGCGTTCATTACAATTGAACGTAAAATCCTGAGAGTTCATCGGAATTCATTAGGTTACCTGAACCAAATCGGGTGTCAACCGTAAGAACGGTGGTTGCATAGCATGGTCAAAGACAGGACCTTGTGCCAGACCGAAAAATTATAGGGTGACCTTTACTATTTCTCCTACAAAGGATAGTAATTGCATCCGACACGTTGTGGACCATAATCAAATGCATGTCATTAAACATTGCCTTAACAGTTGCTTGTTCATCACTTTCCTTTACAACCGGACGGTAGTTTACTGAAAGGTAATATACAGGGCAAGTATACTGGATGTGTTGCTTTCCTAATACAAGGTTAGCAAGTGGGTGACACAAAACCGCAAGTTTTGAGCTAAAATTTAGAAAATCTGGAACTCACACAACACCCAAAAAACATTTTGCAACATCGATAAAGGGTTAAATCGGGAAACTTATCTAGGGTAAAAGCTAGATTGAATTTTTAAAAGATCAAATATTTTCATAAAGATCCAATTTCCTTAAAGAATCTAAATTTTCATAGTCATGTGGAACTGTAAACCACAGTCGTTACTATCATTGTTTATACCGCCGTACCAAAATCACTGATGTATAAAGTGTGAAAATAAAGAAGTGATTTGTGTGAAGTATGCTTTATTTCAAAGTTCTATATTGCTTGAGGACAAACAACGTTCAAGTGTAGGGATAATTGATATTGCTCCAAACGAACATATAATTAGTCGCAATATCGTTTCAATATGTAAAGTTTTTAAATGTAATTTTCTTATTTTTAGTTATAATAGTTAAATAAATAAGTGCGAAGACGAAAGACGCAAATCGTTCGAAAATGAAGATTTAAAGACAAAAACGAAGATTTGAAAGACCAAAACGTCCAAAATGCTCAAACGTACAAGTTACACTCCAAGTGGTTTAATTTATCGAAGAAAAACGTCTAAAATTGACAAGAGTACAAGACGCGGAACGCAAAGTACACGATATTAAATTATACGAAAATGCGTTCAAAAATCCGAAACCGAGACATGAAGCAACTATCAACGTACGACTCAACGGAGCAAAAATTACAAGTCAACTATGCACAAGAATATAATATAATATATGAATAATTCATAATAATAATAATATAATAATAATAATAATAATATTAAAATTACAATCAAAGAGCCATTTGAACGAAGAATTGAATTGTAATTCAATTTTGGCAACCAACTTTCTATCAACTTGTGTTGTCTTTTTCTATAGCCATCGGAGTACAGAGCCTCAAGTTGTTTACCTTATCAAACTTTCAAATGTCAACATTTCAACAGTAGGCATATTTGCCTATAAAAGAAGACAGAGGACGAACACAATTTTACACCAATTTTCATAATCCATTTCTCAATCTGTCTCTTATATTTATAAATTATATTTTATAATTTAAGTAAGTTTAGTTTAGTTTGGGTATTGTAACGTTTAATTTACGGGTTTTTAATCGGAGTTCTGTCCGTGTACCGCTACGCTAATAAATATCGCTTTTTACCATTCCAACTCGCTGTAAGTCTCCACGTTCCAACTTTATTTTCACGTATCATTATTATCGTTATTATCGTCGTTATTATCGTTATTTATTATTTATTATTGTTATCATTATTATTATTGTAACCATGTCCACTTTATATAATTTATATTTCTGCGCTGTTATAACGTCCAACTAAATATCCATAGTGGTAACTAAAATGTAGAACCTCTGGACAAATGGATTGAACCATTTATAATATTATGATGTAACTTTGACTATTTCTAATATTAAGTTTAATCACCGATCCATTGTTATATAATTTAATATTTTCACCCTTATCACATAATTTATTAAAATTGATAAACGAAAGTGCATTAAATTGACATAAATTATGCTTCAACACCTCGGTGATCTAGACGGACATATGGACAAATTATTGACAACAATTTAGAAGTGTGATTCGGTGGTTTGGGTAATATTACAGCTTATATAATCATGTAATTATAAAAAGGGTAAGACCGTTATAATTTTGGTTTTAACGAAAGTAAAAACTGGATTAAATCTCAATTTAAATAGCCGGGGTATAATTTAATTCGCTAAAACGAGATCTAAACGAAAGTGAGATTTAGTTTTAGTTAATTAAATCTTTATAAATCGAAAGATAAAATATAAGGATATATATTAAAACATCGTAATCGGACTTAAAAACAATCCATAAATCCAGAGGGGACATATTTTAGTAGCCACTACTTTACCTTCTAATAAATCTCATCAATTTCACTATTTACCATATAGTAAATTTTAATTACTTTTTACTATTTTGCTATATTGCCATGAAAAACCTTATTTATTCTATTTTGTCAAATTAGTTAAATTGTATTTTTATTGTCGTTAATTTAGTTATTTCATTTTAGTTAAATTTAAATTCTGTTCAATTAAGTAGTAAACCCTAATCCAAAATTCTCCTTTTAAATAGTTTAACTTTTAGCGATTAAAACCTTGAAAACTCCATCTCCCTGTGGAACGAACCGGATTTACCAACGAACTATTACTACACGGATATGACAAAGTTGCCTATATGTGTGAAATCAATCCTAAATCATAAAAAAGCCATATAATCACAACCAATTCGTGTAATATTTTCAATCCAAATCCGATCAAAATAAAAGGACACGATCTTTCATCATCAGTAACCGTACACATATCTCGTGCACAAAAATAACATACACATAACCTGTGTATAAAAATCATTCTCTCGATACATAACATTCATATCAATTGGTGGCAATTATCATGTCTACATAATTCATTGGTGGCAATTATCATGTCCACATAATTCAACAGTGGCAATTATCATGTCCACATAATTCAACGGTGACAATTATCATGTCCACATAATTCATTCGAGGAATGTCTTGCTTGTGTCTATCTCGTAAAATATTTATAAAAGTATTTCATGTATTCGCAGTTCAAAATATATTTCAAAAGCATTTAATAAAGCAGTTGTAAAAACAGCGCATGTATTCTCAGTCCCAAAAATGTAAAGAGTAAAAGGGAATTAAATGAACTCACCTAATGTATTTTGTAGTAAAAATACATATGACTATATTGAACAATGCAGGGTTGGCCTCGGATTCACGAACCTATATCATTTATATATATATTAACACATATAATGGTAATCGTACAAATTTATGTATTATTCTTAGTGATATAATTATTATATTTAATATTTTATGGGTTTCATTAATAATTTAGTTAGATATATTTACTTTATTTACTTTAGATAAATAATTATTATTTATTATAAAAATATTAATATAGTTATGTTATATGTATTAAATATATTTCTATATAATTAATATTTATTTGTTATAATATTAATAATAGGAGTAATATTAATAATAATTATACTTATATTAATAATAATGATAATACTAATACTAATAATAATAATAATAAGGATAGTTTTACTAATAATGATAAAAATGATAAGTTTTTAAAATAAATGATAATAATAAATAATAATACTTGTATTAATATTATTACTTATATCATGATAATAATAATGATAATACTAGAATTTATAGAATGTTAATAATATTAATATTGATAATAATAAATAGCTACCTTTAAAGAAACAAGATTTAAAAAGATTTGGCATCGCCTGGGCTCGAACGCGCAACCTCCCGGTAACACACGCCTCAAACCAACGGACCAAGCTTGTTTTTCTAAAGTATTTCCAACCATAAAAGTATATAACCCGTAATATTTGTTTCATATCATCATCTTCATAATCTTATCCAACCATCATCATCTTCGCTATTATCATTTTGATCACAATCATGATCACCTCCTCCGCTTCACCTCACATCCTAATATTCGTTAGTCACCTAGTATCGACATCAACGTTTTCAAGTTATCATTATCATCACTTAACATTATCTTCATCATTATCATTTATCATTATCTAATAGTCATCAACGTTTCTATGATAACTGTATTATGATAATCGTACCATTATCATACTCATTAATATCGACTAGTCACCATCATTCTCTTCACAATACTCGTCCACATAGAATCGTAACAGGGTGATCAAGGTGTTAAATGAGTTTTGTCTTAGGAAGGGCCCATTTACATTTCAAAGCCACTTGAATTTCGTGGCTGCTGTTACGTAAAACCCAAATTGAAAAAGGAGTTCAAATTAATAAGCAACAAGTGGGAATGGTAGGGTAATAGGTGTCGGAAAAAAAAAAAAAAATATTCGACATGCTTTATGAAAAGTTGTCAACTTGTATGTGGGGTTGTTGATTCCTCATTTCCATTAAGTTGTCCGCATTATCAACCTTCCACATTATTTAATATAACTCGTAAATATCATCACAACTTCATTGTCTCGAACAGAAAGAAATGGAATTAGCAAGCATTGAAAACAAAATATTTTGAAGGTAGTGAAGGTGGTTATGGTGATTGCTATGGTAACCGGAGATGGTGGTTTAAGGATAGTTTATGTTGGTCGAAAAAAATATAACATAAAGAAAAAACGAGTAGGTGGTACGGTGGTGATGGAAAAGAGAAGAAGAGTAGTGGTGTACTCGAGGTGGCGACTCATTGGTGAGGTGTGGCTATATCAGAAATAGAAGGATCGTAGCAGCCATTACTAGGATTGATGAGGTGGTATAGAAAACGAGCATGAGCAAACAAAATGGGTGTAAACAAAATGGGTTATTAATCGTAGTAGTGATGTCGTTTGTAGTGAGGAAAAGAGATAGAGAAATAGGAAATTAAAATTCACACTTGTAGAGGGTGGTGAAGTATGGTGAGATGTGGTGCTCGAGTTTTATGGTTAGCCGATGGTTGTTGGTTTTATATCGAACCAAAACAGAGAAACAACAATAGCTGAGTAGCAACAATGAACCGTTTATAGTGATGGTTGTTTTCGATGATTTTGACGAGTAAGAAAGTGATTGTTTAAGTGGGGTTGGTGATTGTCAATAGTGGCGGGTGACGGTTGTGATGGTCGATGATAGTTGAAGGTGGTTTGATCAATTATGAAGACGTAGTAGTAGCAAATAATACTCGAAACATTCAATATATGGTGATCTAAAAGGGTGATGTGTGTAGTTAATTTGATAGTTTGAGCAAATATAAACAGAAGGCGATCACTAACAGGTGATATAAGTAAATTGGTATACTAGTGGAAAAGGGAGTAGTTGTGATCTTGCACTGGATGATGCATGGATATATATTCTATGTTTATTGTGTATATGTAGAATTATGACATGACTTCAATCAAAAATAGTAATCCAAAAATACTGTGTCAAATTGAGTAATAGTAATGCAGCCGGAGGTTTGTCCTATTAGGAGTGTTATATCATGGTTCATTGCTAAACAGTTAACGGATAAAAATGTTCCTAAAAATCCCAAATTTTTAGATTAAATATATTTAATTATTTCACTCATTAACTGTTTGAAACCTGATCAAAAAGGTTCGATATTTATTTAATTTCCGTTCCAATTTATATGTACGGAGTACTAATATTTAAACTTAAAAAGGTAAAAATATTTTTAACAAATCTAAAATTTTCTTAATCAATTTACAGTCCAACTTTTATCTTAATCCTTCGTATATATATATTATATCTATATGAACACTAACGAAATGTCAACCGAGTGTTACAGACATTTACTATTTAAGCTCGAAATCATTCATGTTCCATTTTCTCTCTCTCTCTCTCTCTCTATACATATAATCAGTTTTTAAATAACAAGTTTACCACATAAATATATGTTATATAATTTTAAACAAATAGATTTAATATAATTTTATATATTTACAA